>NC_051230.1:26281153-26336153 GCF_015220715.1 Pygocentrus nattereri | reverse complement strand
GGGCTGCGCTCAGTGCGCTGTGTCACAGCACGGAGCAGCGCACCCTCCCCCTCCCCCTCCCCCCCCACCCCCCCCCCCCCCCTCCTCTCTCTTGTTTTTTGTCACCGTCACGTGGCTCAGCCTGGCCCGCCCACCCAGCGCTCTCCTCGAGTCCTCTACCTCTGGAGATTTTGTTTTAGGTTGTTTTTACCTCAAAAAAAGACAAAAACATTTTCCTAATGTTAAGGCGAACTTTGTTTTGCTACTGTTGCATTGTTTCTAAACAAAAATGTTGATTGTTATAATAAAGTATTTTGTTGTCATATACAATGTTTTGCAAAACATTTCTTTCCTAGATCTTTTGGATCCTTTGGATCTATGAAGCTTAAATATTAAAAAGTATCGGTATCGGCGATACTGGCCCGGTGTTTACTTGGTATCAGATCGATACCAAAATTCTCTACTCATTCCCTCTCGGCTCGGGTGCTTAATGAGAGTCAGCTGATGCTGATCTGGCTGGTAGCGTGAGGGCTTTTTAAAAAGAGCTGAGAGGGAACAGAGCGAGCGAGCGAGAGGGGAACGAGCAGCGGCAGCAGAGGACTAAAGAGCTGAAACGCTTGAGGAAGAGACTGAAAAGTCTAGTTGAAATTAAGCCACTGAAAAGTGGCCAGCGTACCTTTGGTTGGGTTTACTTTGTGGGTTCATTTGGATGAAGTAACGGCTGCTGCAACCCTGAACCCTGCCTCCAGTGTTCTCCTTGAGCCCGGGGTAGCACATGCGGTGCTACAACCACTGGTCTGACACTTCTGAATTCCTCTAACGATTTCTGGGAATATTTATAAGGAAAAAAAGAAAGACAGAGAAACATCCACATTATTTTTACTAGGTTTTACTTGAGCCTCTTCTGCCAGAACAGCCTAAAATCAGCTTATATCACATTACCAAGCCAACCTTGCCCTTACCAAATCTTTTTCACTTAATACTGCTCAAAATACACTGAAAAGGCCAAAGAGTTTCAAGGAAATATGTTGATTAACGTCTTCTACTCTACTTGCTTTAGTTTCTCTCTTTTTTTTTTTAACGAGTGTTTGCTTTTCTCTTATGCTATCTCCTTTCAGTGTTCTGCATCTGCTGCAGTTGGACTGCAGTGTTGTCCCTCCAAAAGTGATCAGTCAGTAATAGGGAACAGCCCCACCCCCCTCCCCACCTCCCCCCTTTACCCTGCTACCTCGTTCCAACTGCACCCAAACATCTGGCCCACACAAACCTCAATTCAAAAGCTGCCCTCTTTTTTTTTTTCATTTTGCTCTTTCTCTGAAGAACCCAGACAGATTTCCAAGTTACTTCAGGGAATGGAGAGGGGGGGGGAAATGAAGCAGCTCCCCAAACCACTGTTATGATCTTAGCCTACAGTAATCATGGGATAACATGGATGTGTTTTGCTCTGGCATGCTGGCAAATAACATTGTGCTCCACTTACTTGACATGCAATAAATACAGTAGGCTGTTTGGAGTAAATGCCTCTTTCTATTAGAAAAAAAAGCAGCCTTCCCACCCCCACATTTACTGCTAGACTGAGGGAACTGGAATGTTCAAAGGAAGAACAAGCAGTAAACATGGCTTAAAAGTTGTTAGGAACCTTCAAAACATGGCTATTCATATATATTTTAGGATTGTTTTTCTCAACTGTCTGGCCCAGTTCCACCCGCTGGCTAGGTTTCCCCGGAAGCATGGAAGCTATCCACCAAATGTTTTTGAAGTAATGCTCATGTAACTCCATAGAACAACTCAACACACTTGGAGGAGAACACTAACGTCTATTTCTGTTACATCATCTAACAGATGCCAGTGTTGGCTAGCAATGTGCTGAGTGGTCATGGGAGAAGGAGAGTCATCCTACCCTCCTAAAGACGGTGAATTGAACCGACCATTGGCAAAATAATGACTGGCATGCCCCTCAGCCAAGTACAACCATCTCTAAGAAACAAGTCCTTCGCCAAGCAAAGATAAACAGTAATGCACTCATAGCATGCTATCATTAAAGTTTGCTAAAAGACCTCATGTACAAGATAATTCCTCCTAAGCCTCACTTGTACAGACTTGTTCCAGTGTTAGCTTTAGCATTTGCTCATTTGAGGTCTTCTAAAATGTGTGCACTGAACATCTTGTAAAGGCAGTTTATTTCTGAATGGTAAAATAATGTCAAATGACCTGAGCTGAAGGATTAAGTATAGCGACAACACCAGGAACAGGACTTTTGCAAACAGTCAATTATACTCTCTTAGACTGTCAGCATTGGATGGCTATGGGAACGACTAGGATCAAGCTTGCAATTTCTCTACAATAAGGCCACCACTTAGATGGCCCCAACACTTTGGGAAGTTACCTGCTATTAATTCGTTTAAAAAACATACTCAACACAGAAACAATGGTAAAAAAAAGAGATTGACCAAACAATCTCATTGCTAGTTTTTCTAGTTGCTCTAGTTGATGGTTTAGCTAATTTAAAAGCTAGACTTTTCTAGAAATGATGGTTGATGCTGTGTCACGATTGGCCCTCCCAGTCCTGTCCATGTGTTCGTGTTGTGTTTTGGTTTAGCCCGCATGTTCTTTGGTTTTGTGGTCCAGCCCCCTTGTTTAGTGACTCCGCCCCTGGTTATTCTCACCTGTGTTTCCACCTGTGTCTTGTGAACGCTTGTTAGCCCTCTTGTATTTAAGCCCTGTGTTTTCCTTAGTCTAGTGCTGGTCATTGTTTGGTTTGTTGGAGTTTGATGTTTGACGTGCTGTTTGTACTCTTTGAAGTGTTTTAGTCTTGTTTAAGATTCTGTGTTCTTTATTGTCATGTCTGTCCCACGATCTCTACATGTTGGCTCTATGACCCTGGACTGTCTTGACCCTGATTTTGGATTTGCCCACAATAAAAGTCACTTCTCAGCATATGCGTCCGCCTCCTCGCTCCCCTGTTTACAAATGGTTGCATGCTTCTATGGGCAAGATGTATGTATGAGTACATTTACCTTGATGTGAGTGCAATATGCACCCGCAGTGCGCCTGAAATAAACGTTTAATTTACTAAAACGGCAGGTATACAGGTCATTATTTTACATTTAATAGAACTGTGGGGAAAAATCTCTATCAACAAAACTATAATAACAATAACTACATATAACTAAGAGGTTATATGTAGTATTTTTTTTCCATGGAAACATTTTTTGGAAGGTCACCGATTGATCCAAAATGTACTGCAGATGTCATGAAAAAATATTTCAATTTTATCACGCCATTATTTGCGGTTTTATTTTCAAATTATTATAATCATTCTGATACAAAAGGCTTAGCACATTAGGCTATACACATACACTACAAGTCCAAAAGTATGTGGATACCTGACCATTACACTGTTTTGCGCTTGTTGGAACCCCCATTCCAAACCCATTGACATTAATATATAGAGATGATAATATATTCCACTCTTCCACTCTCTTGGGACGGTTTTGAACAAGTTTTTGGAGTGTGTGTGCGAATTTGTGCCCTTTCAGTCGAAAAAGCATTTGTAAGATCAGGCACCGACACTGGTTAGGAAGGCCTGGCTAACAACTGTCCAGAGTCCAGTGGTGGCGAGCTTCACACATCCAGCTCTATAGTGAGTGAACAGAGGATAAATTTTATGCCCTTCAGCACTCGATGGCCCCACTCTGTCAGTTTGTGTAGTCTGCCGCTTTGTGGTTGAGTTGTTGCTGCTCCTAGATGTTTTTGTTTTACAATAGTGGCACTCAGAGGTGACCAGGCCAGAAGTCTTAAGAAAGCTGGCATCTACTGCCAGGATGGTTATATGCTTGATTGTATACACCTATTAGCAATGAGTGTGGCTGAAACACCTGAACTTAATAATTAGGAGGGGTGTCCACATACTTCTAGCCATATAGCAAAACTTCAATATTTGCAGGTCAACATATGTCACAAGATATGGTGTATTCGATTGGTCAAGCACAGATAGGAAGATTACCTATCTATGCCAAATGAATTCAGAAGCAAGACTGGAACAAGAAGCCACTGACGTGTTTCATTTGACAGTGATGGTCGATGTGTGTCAGCCTTAACACAGGAAGAGATTATGACTAAGTTCGGTACAGGTGTTAGCGGAGCTGCGTCAGCAAATGAAAGGCTGTCGGACGGTTACAGTTGCCCGCTGGAGATAGACATCAGCGGTGGAGAGATTTAATTAACAGATATCACCATGGGGCATATGATCTGGAGGATCATACGCAGTTTAGACGGATCGTCTGGACTGTAGGGGATTTCAATTTCACTCGCCAGCCAGATGAAAGCTGGAGGAATGGAAGAGAAGTTTCATACACATCTGACCAGGAAGTTGGTTCGAGTTTGAGAGAATCAAAACAAACTGGATATTAAAGGCAAAGACAAAGAAATAAAAAAATCTTGATTTGCTGTCTTGTGCAGAGTACTCTTCTCTCTATGCGTGTCTGCGCAGTGGGTATATAAACTATGGCTGTACAGTATAGTATTTGTTCATTACCAAAACATTGCAGACCAGCTAAAGTTTTGTCATTAGTTATCAGCCATCAGTTTCTGGGAGTGCATGAGATTCTCTCTTTCTGGAATAGTAGGTCCACCAGTGCTGGCTGTACCTAATAAGCTACTTAGCACCCCATGGCCAACAGGGAGCCCCCTACCAACTTCTGGGTTATTATTGTACCATTATGTTGTCGAATAGAGAAGATGGGGGGGGGCGCCCTATTTATGAAAACCGATAACAATGCAGGCCAATTATCAGCATTCTTACACTGGGGTGTTTTAATATATTCCATGCCATGTCACAATCACAGTATGCAGCAGTATAATCTCAATATGGTCCACAACGTGTGGCCCTAATATGAACCAAAGATAATGGGGTTTTGCCCATTAAACATCTTTGAGGGTGACTAGATCATTCTCAGAAATTACCCATGAGTACCCTTGGCTGTATGCCCACCTCAATGCAGCATCCCCATAGAGCGAAAAGACCTTTAGCTTCAGATTACAATGTAAAGCAAACGATCAGTGCAATATTTCAATTGTTTGACTTGTTTTGATGTGGTTTAAACATCCAATCAGCAACTTTAGTAAGCAGTTTCACCTTCACGTCAGCCTGATACATTCTGCACACATCTGGCTCCGGGTTAATGGTGAAAACCTTTATGTTCAAAGGCTTGTTTGTCACATAACAGGTGTGTTCATTTGATATCTGCAAGGATGTTTATATAACGTTGCTCTGAATCACCAGCAAAATGTTCAAAAATAGGTTATTTACCTTAAATTAGCAGTCAAATCTCGATCTATCCTTTCCATTCATTTAAGGCCATTTCCGGTACACTGACACCTTTACACTTATCTATATTTTTCCTTTCAGTCAATATCAATATCAAAATCATGGCTCGTATGTATAGGTATATAAACATTATGCATATTAATACAATGAGATTGTGGTCCAGGTACTGCTAATGTTAGTGTGCGATTTCTATTAATACATGTTCCGATATCTAAACATATTAGAAAAAAGTATTTTAATACGTTATAATGCGCTAAAACATGTGCACAGAGCACATTTCATGGCTTATTTTTCCCAATACGTTAAATACGGCAAATAAATATCAGCGACTTTACACTTTTTTAGCCTTTTTTTTTTATATCGCATACAACTGCATACAGAGCGAAACAACAACAAATCTGATTTTTAAATTAGAGCTGCAAACAATATAATATTCAAAATTAAGTGCTAAAAGGAAGAAAAAACGATCTACCAATGTGAAGAGAAAATTCGACTTGATAAGCAAATATGAATCTCATTCTTTGTTTATTTGGTTTTTCCTGTTGTAAAGACTCCAACAGTCCTCTCAGACTGTAATTGCTCCAGATGTGTAGGAAAAATGAGGCCTCCTTGAATGCAAATAGTTCTCTACTGCCCATATGTCATGAACGAGAATGTTTAGTTAACTGTAAACACAGACAATGATTCATTACGGTTCATTTCTGTGGAAAGGGCCCAGTCAAGGTGCTCTGTGAAATAATGGAGAGAAATGAAAGAAGAAATTTTTCATTCAAGTGCTTCACTTCCCAGGCCCTGGGAAAACAGCAAACCACTGTCTTTAGCACATGGACTCTGTATAAAGACCGCTGCTGACCAGATATTATTTGGGTAATGGTCTATTCTCAGCACAGCAGTGACACTAATATGACAATGGCAATGTAGTATGTGCGGTGCTGGTATGACTGCATCGGTCACTGCAGCATCTGTTAGACTTTTCCTTTTACATCTACAATCTGTGTTACTGCTCTTCTACTCCTTCCTCAGAGGTCAGTTCCTGAGCATAGGTTGCTGGAGATATTTGGCTGCTAACTATTTTCAACTCAGCAGTGACAGTGGGGTGTTTAAAAAACCTCAGCAATTCAACACATACCAGCACAACACTGGTGAGAACGGTCCACCAACCCAGATAATATCTGGTCGATGATGGTTCCTTTGCACTGAGGCATAGTAAAGGACGGTAAACAAATCATGCATAGCAGATGAGTTACAGCCAGTCAGTGTACCAAGGGCACCCACACAGTAGTTGTTTCTGATAAAATGGCCAGTGTGTGTGGCTTCAAACTGGGTGTAGCTACTTAGCTGGGATTTCAGTGTATATTCACCTGTTTACATGTGCACAAGCTCCACAGGTGTGACAGCTGAAGTGGTTGAGGCATGTGCAAGGTTTTTGAGCCATTGTTCGCACCTGGCTGAGATGCCTCACCTCCACCAGTCATCTCTGTGGAATGCTCTCGCGCTTTCCTCTACAGCAGTGTGAGATGGTAGGATAAACAGTCGGCGCAAGAGACGCGATCTCCTCTCCACGTTCAAAAATGCACTAGAATTAGCGGTAGGACTTGCTGTGTGTGAAACTAGCTCAGCAGAAAAAAGATGATTTTACATTATAGGCTTTTTTTAACCATTAGAAGCTGCTTGAAATGTGTTATTATTCAAAAAGCACACAACTTGACTGTTTGGTGACTTACATAATACTAATATTAGGATTTGAATGCAGCAGTAAACCAGGACTATTAGAGCTAATTGGATCTGTAAATGTGTAAAACAACATCTCTACAATAATGCTATTTTTATTAGCACCACTATACAAGTTCTAGGAGTGTGTTAGGACTGATACTTTAGGAAAGGGCCATACAGAGCAGCCACTGCTGTTTAGTATTCCTAACAACCAACTGTAATCCGGTTAGACTACAGCTTTATACAGTCAGCGATATATCGAGGACTTCTAGAAGTCCTGTAGTAACACTTTTCTCTCACAAACCTGACAAGGGATTTTCTACTTATTTTTTGAATCGAACATATTGGCAACAATCAAAAGTATAAAAACGTTCCATAACTTTTGAAAGGGCCACATTTTGTGCTTCGTTTTTGCCAATATGTTAAATGCACCAAATAAACAGTAAAAGTGTATTAAAATATGCAGAAGTGTGTTCCCTGTATAGGATGTGTGTTTCCACCAAACCACAAAAACATGAAATTTGGCATACACACACGTGCACACACATTCGCCCATGCAAACACGCACTTCAGGGACTTTTGCGCTCAGAGGCATGTCAGGAAGTGTTAGCAGACACTTCATTGATAAGTCATTTCCGAATTCCTAGGCTGTCCACAACTCTGTTCCAACAAGATAAGTTATGACACAGGTTCACGCATAGTCCATGTTCATCATGTTAGTCATCAGAAAGGTAAACGCTAGATCACTGCTCACTGTGTGCATTACATACATCAAGCCTGTGTTCATGCGCAAACCTATGATGTTCCTCTAGAGTTCTTTTGTACAAACAACACTTGTGTGATATGTTCAGATGTATTGGCTACTATACATTCTAGGCCATCAATGAAATTAAACAGAGTAGCGGTTCTGTGATCTGATCAGCCACATCCAAAGCCATCATAAAACACATGAAACACAGACACTCACACACACATGGCCTACTGTGAACAATCTACAGAAGAAGATGTGTTCATTGTGATTACTGTTAACCCCTTAAACACCAGCAGATCCCAACTCCCATCACACCTGCAAAACATTCAGCCAGTTCGCATCATTTTCAATACTAAAAATTTTCCAGTTCAATTCCAGTCATAACAAGTCAGTGTGAGTTTGGAATGCAGTAGAGCATTAAGCTCTAATGTGCACTTGTCAGTGTTAGGTCTGTACAGTGATATGAATCAGTCGAACAACAAAATATGTGGTTTAATAGGCAATTTCGTTTCCACTTTAATTTAAGGAGCACATTTTGGAGGGTTATTAAAAGCCTTGTTCGTTGTTCAGTCCCAAATTAGACGCTTGTAGGTTGTTTAGTCACTGTGCATTAAGCTTTATTTATTATGATGTGTATTAGAATTAAATTTGAGGTCTGCGGTGTAAAAATGACTAATAATTGCATTATTCTTTGTAATATGTACAATAAAGAGTTTAAGAACTTGTTTTGGAAATAATTCAGCATGAATTGTGATTTAAATCAACATTGTATAAGTGTGTAATTGGTAGAATTTGATTCTGACAGGTTCTAAGTCGTGTTGAGTAACGTCTGAAGGTTATTTCTGTAGCACTAATAAGAGCTGAATAAGTAATCAATACTCCAAGGTGTGTTCCATACTGTAAAATGTAGTCTCTCTCATCATAATTAAAGGCGAAAAAATGCTAAATACATTTTCAGGCAATTAGCACTATACATACAGTACCCATTAACAGTATATGGTTATATTGGTTGCTACAAAGATTGAATACTTCGCTAATATGTTACACATAAGTTCAAAAGTCCAAACGTAAGTTCAAAACAAGTTTTAAAAAATGTAATTTAATTAAGATTGAATTGAATTTAAATTAAATTACAAATTTTAAAGCCACTTCCAAAAAAACTTTTGGGACAGTAGACAGTAGTGATTTATACATCTACTTTGACCTGTATTTGGGGGAAAAAGCAGTAGAAAAACAGTATATGTAATGTTTTACCTTATTCTTCATTGCTTTTTATAAATATTACACTCATTTTGAAACTGATGGCTGCAACATGTTCCAAAAGTCGGGACAGGGCCGATTTAAGACTTGGAATATTGTGACACGTGACACAATCTTGCCTGCATATAAAATAGAGTCTAGCAAAGGTCTAGTCCTTTATGAGCAAGGATGAGTCCACGCTTGCCACTTTGCCCAAACAGTTTCAGCAAATCTAAATTTTAAGTATTTCAAGTATTATTTCACTCTGTTGCTGAATCCATAAATGCAAGTAAAGACCGTAACATGCGCAGTGGAAACCGCTTGTCTACAACATCCAGAAATGCTGCTAACTACTCGAAGCTTGAGCTCATCTGAAAAGGACTGATGATTAGGGTCTGACAGGTCAATCTTTCAGATTGTTTATGGAAATAAAGGACATGTTTTCTAGGCCAAAGAAGAAAAGGACCATCCAGATTATTACTAGCATAAAGTCAGGATCTGTCATGGTATCTGTGAAGGCACCATTAATGCTGAACACATTTTGGAGCAACATATCATTAACACCCAAAATTCCCATTGTAAAATTCCCATTGTCCGTTTTTGTCTTCACATTGTGTAAAAGTAAAATGAATATACCAAAGAAATGCTCCAAAATCACTCGGAATAAAATCTTTTTACACTTACATTAACAGCTAAGACACTTTTTGCCTTCTCTTGGAAACTTACCACTTTAGACATACTTGTGTTTTTATGGTACCTCTAGTTGTCGTCTTTTTCAGTAACATCTATGCTTATTTCAAAAGAACACCAAGTGTCACGATTGGCCCCTCCTAGTCCTGTCCATGTACTCGTGTTTACTTCCCAGTCTTGTCCATGTGCTTGTTTTGGTTTTCAGTCCTGCCCTCTTGTTTCATGGCTCCGCCCCTGACTGTTTCCACCTGTTTCCCACCTGTCCCTCGTTGTCCTGGTTTGTATTTAAACCATGTGTTTGCCCCGTGTGTGTGTTTGTGTGGTTTGTTGGATGTGCTGTTCGACGTGTATGATTGTTTGAAGAGTTTTGTTTATTTCTGGTCTGTTTGGAGTTCTGTGTTCACATTGTCATGTCTGTATTGGCCATTTGAACCTGGACTATCTTGACCCTGATTTTGGATTTGCCCCTAATAAATCTCGCTTGTCTCCGCACATGCGTCCGCCTCAACATCGCTCCCCAATGTTACACCAAGCCACATTCTGCACGTGTTACAACTGCGTGGCTTCGTAGCCAGGGAATGCCGGTGCTACGTTATTAAGCTCAAAATACGACTATGTATGGGTTGCATAGCTGAAGACTTGTAGAACAGAACAACAGCAAAAAAATCCACTTTCAAAATTGGATCAATTAATGTCTTCAGTCCTCAAATGTTTGCATTGTTAAAGAAAGGTGACACTCATGTCCCAGTTTTTTTGGAACGTGGAATCAAATCTGGAATTTGATTTGATTACCAAAAAATAACACTTAACATAACACCTCAAATAACGTGGGTTTTGTACTATTTTCAATTGAAAACAGGCCAAACAGAATGACCACTATGTTTTTCACTAGGACCGGTGACATGTCCAGGGTGTATCCTGCCTTCCGCACGATGACCGCTGGGATAGGCTCCAGCAACCGCACCCCCACCCCCCGCAACCCTGAGGGAGAAGTGGCTTAGAAAATGTATGTGTGTGTGTGTGTGTGTGTGTGTGTGTGTGTGTGTGTGTTTTAACATACTGTCCCAACATTTTTGGAAATCAGCTCTTATGTAGTAAACTGAAAGTGAAAGTAAGCAAATCTTACTATCTAGAACCGATAAGAATCAAATGCTCAATTATACACTAATAAGACGTGAATTTAGATGATAATGGATGGTTATGCATTCTAAAGCAAACGATAATGTAAAAAGCTCAATGAACAAACCATTTGGAATTGTCTATTTTAGGCTTTTCTGCTTTGGTGGACAAGGTGTTCAGTTATGATGACGCACCTAACTGCGCTGCAGTGACTTCCACTGATCAACATAACCCTTACTAGCTATAAACAGAAGTTTACTCATTGGGCCATCAGTGTTCTGTGGTAGAAAATTAAAGGCGTGTGCACAGTACATGCTCAATATGGATGTTTCATTGCTTTTGGGGTTTGAATGAAGTCCATAGTCCACTGACTCATTTATTGAGGCAGTTTCAGTACCATATATACAGTTCTCTCCTCCACCAAAGTCAATCATAAAAAGGACTAATGCTCACTCGATATAGCATACTGGGTTTGAAAATGTCGATGAAGAAAAATTTAATTAACCTGTAGCTGAGATGTGTCAGCAGAGAAGACGGATGGCACCATGTTTCTAGAAGCTTCTGGCTTCACTCCTGGCCCATCCTGGATGCTGACATATTTCTTAAGGAATTAAGAGTCAGCGTCATGTGGTAGTCCATCATTAACCTTGCTGCTCTGGACCTGAAAGAGAGCAGATATGAAAGCCATTTACTTGCTTTTTATGATGCGATGCAAAACGGTGTCATTTTTAACTTCCAGTTACATTAGTGCACAACAAAATCCCCAGGAAACACTCTTAGAATTAAAGGTGCTTTGGAGTGATGCCATAAAAGAATCACTTTAAATTCCCCCAAAAAAACATTCTACTGATGGATACTTAAATAAGCATTGTACAGTTCTTTTCTTAGCACTGTACTACCAAAGCAAGAGTTGTTTAGGCTGTTTTCACAGCTAGTTTGTTTGATCAAATCCGAACCCGTGTTTTTGTGGCATCCACATCGTTTCCATTTGATTCAGTTTTCACACTGCAATGGCTAAAGTGCACTAAACGATACGTGTGCGTGCTTGTTTATTGGTCAGAATAGAGGAATAGAAGTATTTATATACTCTAAATATTTCTGTTCACATTGTTAAAAGTAGCATCTTCTATTTATTTAGGGGAGACAGTAGAAGTTGTTCTATAAATTTGGGGATTATACTGTTCTTAAGTGATTTCAGCAGTATACCGGATATTGGAATTAGCAAGATTTGTAAGATTTTGTCCCAGTCCCATTTCACCCCTCAACCCAATCACTTAGCCCTTACACCTCCATTTGCGTGTTCACGTCTAGGGGTAGGGTGTCCTGATTTTTTATCGAGATAGAGAGGTAGAGGGGTAGTATTTTCTCCATTATATTGTGATAATCATTTTATTATCTTAGGTTAATGTCGTTTCAATGTTTTGTGGTCTTTTGCAAGCATAATAAGTCGCTAGCAGAATGCAAATGTCTCTGTAGCTAGCTAGTTAAATTTCCCGTTCCACCTTAAATGGAAGCAGCAGAATGTAACTGCTGTAACATTTAAGGTGGAATAGAAAAATTCGAACAGGAAGCTGGTGAATAGCTGAGTTCAGCGTCGTATCACTACCACTACTCAGTTCCAAGGGGCAGGGTGACACTCAAAAACAAGGGTTGGGGTAAAAATAAGAATTGGGATTGAGCCGTTGAAAAAGGAACATACTTATTATCAACAGACCCCAACTGATCCTGAACAACCATCCAAGGAGAGCGCTTGCTTGGCTGTATCTATCTAGATACTGTGGGGAAAAATCCTGATTGGACAGTTTTTCATTGGGTGTTTCAAAACATTAAGCCTTTTATTTCCAGCTTAAACCACCAATGACCAAAGAGTACTACAATTCTTGCAAAGTTTAAATACAACATGCACAATGATTTTATTAAACAAAAATGAACTAAAAAGTACAGACATGCATTTTTTAGTTCCCACAAATCACTAAGGCTTCTTTAAAAAGCTTATAAGGCCCTGAGGGTTCCCCCCTGGTTGCAAGACATATATATTTATAAAGCTCTGTCTTATTACTACAATGAGTAGAAGTCTCAGTTCAATTCTTTTTATAATAAGCTAATATTACATTGACATATTATGGCTATAATTAAGTTGTACATGATAATTTGACTCAGTCAGGAAGGTGAAAGGAATTCAGTAGACCACTTGAGCAAGAGTTACCTAGCATGGCTGTGGCAAAAAAGAAAGAAGGATAGCTGAATAAACAGACTGATTCATTTTCCACTGAAAGAGCTTTAAAAAACTGAATAAATCCAAAAATAAGATGTGCTTTAACAATTTGGACCTTATGGATTATGGATCATCTGTGTGATCCAATAAGCCTTAGATGTTCAGACGGTGAAGATTCTTTAGTAATTATGAATTCTTTTGTAATGTTTTGGTATCAAGTCTATTTTACACTGCAAGCTAATGTACTGCCTACACATGTTGCCGTCATCTATCTGATGTCAGCAGGTGACTAAACTGACGTCTATGGACATGATGTAACTGGCTGGACTAAAGTGCGTTATCAGCTGATGCAAAAGGTCAACTGCATCATGTCTGCCTTGTGATTGGCAGTGGGCCCTTTACATCAGCAGCATGACGCCACAGGATTTGAGTTCTGCAATACTGCTCATGAATGACTGTTCCGGTCCATTTAAAATCAGTCCGGAGCACTCACTTGCACCCAGTTCCTCTCCATTTCAGGCAGACTAACAGAAAAAGGGCACATTCTCCTGCTCAACTTAATGGCTTACTTTGTTTTTGTAAGCGCTACCAAGTCCATGACCAATTGACTTTTATTATATGAAGGGATTTTCCAATAAATTTAATTTAGAATTTTTTTCCCCTGGTTTCCTTCAGGATATAATACACAGGACTGTCAGATGTATCGTGAAAATAACATGTTATTAAGTCCACTCTTAAGACTCTTAAGCATTTATGCTTATGCAATTTTATAGCTAGGTATAAGCATATACGATATATAACCATAAACATGGTAAACCCAAATTTCAAAATGTTCGTATAGCAACATTTTTTATGCCCAAATTTGAAAAAACCTTACAATATACTTGAAAAGTGAGACGGAGAAACGAAGAATACTCCTCAGAATTCAATTATTTTGTAGTTGACTTGTTCATTGTTATCAAACTAGCTCATACTGTAGTTTCACAGTTTTACATTGGCTTTCGTTGGCTTCTTTGGATTACACTGTAATTCTTTTCGAACAATGCTCTCGGGCAGGCTTTCATAGTTGACTTAAAACCAGTCAAGGCATTGCAAATGTGACGAGGCAGCAGACCAGGACAATTTTCACTGTAGGAGCCACACGCTGGGACATGTCTAACCATGGTAGTACAGTTTGACTAGGCCACAAGCCTAAAGCGTACGTGAGGCATTTTGATATTTGCTCTACCTTTGAAAAGGATGGTTCTTCAAAAGGCGCAATAGTCAAGAAAATGGTTCTATACTATGAAACTATGAAAACTCAAAAGAATGCTTTGGATGATTTAAGGGTTCTTTGCATCGTGAAAGAGATTTTCGGATTGACTGAGGATGTGCTGTAGATGAACCTTCATGAAAAGGGTTCTACATATTGACAAAAACGGTTCCACTGTTGTTATAAACCATACTCAGCCGTTGGTTGGTACTTTATATAACCTTTTATACTAAGAGTGGATAAGAAGTGAGAGAATTGCACTTAAATGTCTTTCATGTCTGCCCAGTGCAACAATTTTTGCTGTATTGCTGACTCATGATCTACACTTCTATGCAATTTTGTAATATAGGGTGGGATCCAAGTGGGAATAAGGCAGACAGAAAGACAAGTAGAGAGGGTAACTGTGGTAAAGGGATGATATTACTGCAGGAGGAGGGGTGTGTGGATAGAGTGAATGAGAGGAGGACAAGGCCAGAGGTTCCTACATTCCTTTATTCACTCTCCCCTGCATTATGGTACCACCTGCCCTCCACTCATCTATTTCTCTCTCTCTCTCTAACAACACCCCCCACCCCCCGGCTGAGTGCCTTTGCGGAACCTTTCCCAGAAGGCAACTTAAAATAACAATTGCATGCATATCAGATTTCTGCCCTCCAAAATTTGTGCAGGATGAGGTAATGTGATCACGAATACTCGCCTCCAGACTTCTGTGGGGGGGTGTGAGTGTATGTATGTATGTATGTATGTATGTATGTATGTGTGTGTGTGTGTGTGTGTGTGTGTGTGTGTGTGTGTGTATATATGTGTGTATATGTGTGTATGTGTGTGTGTATAAACTTATCTTTGTCTGGGTTTTATTGAAAACCAGTGAGTCTACATATTAGAAATAGCCTTTTTGAGAATGAGACGTTATTATTACATATAGGTACTTCCAGTAAAAAAGTACTAGTTACTCATTTTTTAGGAGAATTTTTTTGAGAAATTAGATAATTCACATGCATATGGAAGAGAAAAGAGGCACTACCTTTGAGAGAGAGAAGTAAATCAAGCTCCACTCTCACAAAAAAAACCCACAGGTGTTTCTGTACGTCCTTCCACTGTAAGGAAACGCTCAATGCTTTGGCTCTGAAAGGATGTGTAGAAACTGGAACTAGAACAGAAACTGGATATCTGAGAAGTGAAGTCGAAAATGAAGTTGAAAAGCAGAAAATCCAACCAACGTCTTCGTCAATTTTGGAGTAGAAAAATATCACTGCAGATTTCTTTGAAAAAGGAAAAATTCAGGACAAACAAAATTCTGAATGTTCTGATATACATACATACACACACACACACACACACACACACACACACACACACACATACACTTATATAAATGTGTGTGTTAGAGGACATGCACAGTACAAGAACATGGCAACCACGCAAACCAATTCAACCTTCTGGAATGTTACACTATTATTCTAAAACCTTTAAATATTCTAATACTTGGAAACGAAGGAAAGCTAAAACAGCACACTCAGGGGGCAGTGACACCACTTGAAATCCAAAACACTAGAGCGGGGGAGGGGAAAAAAAAGAAGAACATGCAGTGTGGTGTGCTCTGGTATGTGGGGCATCAGCCGAAAGCCCTGTTGTATATCTGTTTTCAATTAGGCGAACTGTGCTGGCAATATTAAACTCACGCATGCTTTCGTTTAAACCCAAATTATGACTCAATTAATACCCCATAAAATGGACATGGAGTTAATGAGAGAGAAAGAGAGGATCATAACATTGAGACAGGGCTTTAGCACGTGGGAGACGTGCAGGGCAGGCGTCCACACAAGTGCCAGTGAATAAACACTAATAATGGGTCCCATAAAGCGGCTCGCTAGGACACTGTGGTTAAGAGTGAGTCAGAAAGAAGGGAGAGAGGGAGGGAGAGAGGGAGGAACGGAGAGAGAATGAGAGAGATGTAAAAAGAGAGGGAGGGGCATTTGAGCAGGTGCTGGAGGCCCTGGGAAGGCCTCAGAGGCCTTTTTAGCTTTGCTGCTGTCTGGAATATGATTGGCCACAGGCACTGTGTGTTTATGAGAATGGGATTGTACTGCATTTGTGTTATTTGTGTTATATTTTGCATTTCACTTGAATGAACTGAATTTTTTAAAAATGCGGAAAGCGCAAATATCAAAAGGCTTTTAGATCAGTGGTCATTTTGTTGCCATGCCTACAGAATCGATATAACATGTGAAATTTAACCAGCATTCAGTCAATTTGTTAAATACAAACAAATTATGAAATAATTTTATTTCATTGGATTTGATGAGGTAAAAGCCTTCCTTTATACATGGTGTCATAATGGAGTTTTGTGTCACACTGTAAATTTTTCTTGCTACCAGACAAAGAGAACATTAATTTTAAAATTGGTACACCAGGTGAAATTCTTCCTATGGTTAGTCATCAACTTTATTATAGCACAATTAAGTGCAGGTAATGCAACATACAGAACAGTGCACAGCACTACGTTCTAAGGATTGGCAGAGTCAGGGATGTTTCAGCCACATTTCAACCAGGTCGAAATAAAAATGCAGCTGTCAATCAAACAAACCTCCGGTTGATTAGTCAGTTGCAGTTGCAGTCCAGTTTTTTTGCAGGTAAAATGAATTGAATGGCATGTCTCTTTAGCTGTAGCGCTGTCTACCTCGGTCAGCTCCATGAAATGAGGCAGTGGTCTTTGCAGGGTCCCCAGCTATCAGTAGCTGGTACTTGTAATGACTTTATTTACTCAACTGGTATAAAGTTACGGAACGCACATTATAAAGCAAAGGACTTTCAAAAAGGAAATTTCATCCTGAAACAACGGTTTTTACCCAGAGAAGCTGCTCCATACTTTCATACTGGGTTAGGACTCGCTAAAGTCCTAAAGCTAGGATTTTAGCTTCTACAAAAATGCACATAAACAGGTTGAGATGCAAGGATTAAGCGTAACGCACATAGGCTTGCAGGGGCCACAATGTGCACACCTCCAAAACCTCAACTACACACAGATGCCTCCTCTAAAAGTGGTGAGGCCAAAAAAAAAAAAAAGTGTGCTAGTTGACTAACGAATCAGGAATTTCTCTGACTGACAAAAGACAACTGGGCCGCTGAACGCCTACCTAAAACACAATGTTTTGAACCTGCAGTTTCAATGGGTTCTGCCCAAGTCCTTATATTACAAAGGAAGAGACAGTTCAGTGGTTGAAAAATGAATGGAATAGCTTATGATGCTCAATGGGGAAAGTCCCAAACATCAGTAGAAATAAGCCATGTTGGTGAACCTCAAATGTTACCACAAAAGTCAAGAAGAATCATGAAGCCACTGTTAACTTGTACAACCTGAAAACTACTTGAAAGCATGTGCATGTTTATACTTAAATCTTCTTCTTCTTTCGGCTGCTCCCTTTAGGGGTCGCCACAGCGGATCATCTGCCTCCATCTTGCCCTATCCATTGCCTCCTCTACTTTCTCCATGTCCACCTTCACTACATCCATAAACCTTCTCTGAGGTCTACCTCTTCTCCTTCTACCCGGCAGCTCCATCTCCAACATTCTTTGCCCAATATATCCACTATACCTCCTCAACACATGTCCAAACCATCTCAACCTGACCTCTCTGGCTTTATCTCCAAACTGCTCCACCTTCACTGTCCCTCTGATCTGCTCATTTCTAATCTTGTCCATCCTTGTCACTCCCAACGAAAATCTCAGCATCTTCATCTCCGCCACCTCCAGCTCAGCCTCCTGTCTTTTAGACAGAGCCACAGTCTCCAAACCATACATCATAGCAGGACGCACTACTGTCTTGTAAACCTTCCCTTTCACTCTTGCTGCTATCCTTCATGTTTATACCTAAATATCCTGTGCTATTAAATACAACAGGAGTGTCAGAAATTTGAATTAGATGAACATTGTCATATCACCTACATTACTAAAAATGCAATGTTAGATCAAACTAATAAATAGGCTATTCAAGACATTATGAGGACAACTGCTCTTCATACTTCTAGATCGCTGTTGGTTTTCATTGAGTCTTAGACTGTAGACAGCGTATCTTCCCTAATCTGTCATTCCTATCTGTCACTTCTAATAGCTATTATCTTCAAATCATAAATCTGCTAAAGACCTGTGATCAATTGAGGTGAACAGTGATGAGCCCCTGATCTTTCTGCTCCTTTTCTTCACATTCAGACTATTTCTGCATCTCGTTTATCTTCTTTTGCTCATTCACTCCCTTTCTGAACAAACTCCTTGTTCTTCTAATGACAGCTACTCCCCCACCCAAAAAAAGAGAAATATATAAATAAATGATACAACTTCGTCATAATTCCTCTGAACCTCCCCAACATGTCATACTCTGGAGGGTCCTTTGCTATGTCCTTTTGACTTCTCTCTTCTTCTACTTCTCTTTTTAACACAACGTCCACCTTTTTCCTAGTTTCACTTTTAAATCTTTTCATTTTTTTACATTTTGTAATCCATGTTAGTGTAAAAGTTTTGTGTTGTTTTTTTTTTGGCGACCCAGTTTGTCAAAACGGAGACTAATGGGTACAACGGAGATGAAGCAGAAGAGGAAATGAAGAATGTCTTATCAGAGGAACACAGCAGGTCGGTCTTTCTCACACACTGGTACTCACTTTATGTACTCTTATGTGGTCAGCTAAGGTCAGTGTGACGTGATCAAAGCAGAATTACTTTACACTAAAAAATAAAAGTGGCAAAAAATAAAGGTGCTATGGCAGCGATGGCACAGAAGGAACACTGCTGATTCCCTAAGGAACCTTTTAATTAGACCATAGAGCCAAAATATATTCTTAAGATTTTGGTCCTCCATGTGCCACTAAAACAGCTCTAACCTGCCTGGCATGAACTGTACAAGACCTCTTAAGGATCAGGGCACCAAGACATTAGCAGAAGACACTAAGTCCTGTAAGTAGCGAGATTGAGCCACCGCAAATCTTCTTGTTCCAGCACGTCCCACAGATGCTTCATGGCATTGAAATCTGAGTAAGTTGCAGGCTTGAACTTTTCAACATGTTCCTCAATCCATTCCTTAAGAATGGGTGCAGTGTGGCAGGGCACACTATCAGGAGCCCACTGCCTTGAAGGGGTGTACCTGGTCAGCAATGATGTCTTCAAATGATGGCACATGTGCCACATCAAATCATCTTCCGACATCGATGAGCCTTGGATGGCTAAAACACACCACTGCTGAACATGAACACCCAATAAACTTTGCAACGCTCCAACACAGCACCACTGTTACGAGATCCATCAATGGGACTTCTGTCAATGTTTGTCTTATAATACATTTCATTTTTGTATTTGGAACTGAAGAACCTTTTTAATGTCTAAAGAATATCAATCTAATATAAAGTTTCTCTACATTTTTTTTTCTTAAAATTAATGCAAGATCTTGGGAACCTTTTTCAAAACTTTCTCCATTACACTTCCATCAGTCTCCAATCAGAAGGTCTCTGAAATGTTTGACAGTTCACCCGGCGCCATTCTTGTTTACAGCAACACGGCTAAAAAAAATTTAAAAAAACACAAAGATTTTCCAGTGAACTCTCCTTCACCTAAGACTTTAGTCATTGCTAACCCCCAGTTCCAGTCCAAGAAAACACCACACCTCTCGAGCATTAGCGTAGAAGAAGAGCTTCCAATGCTAAACCACAGGCACAGCGGCCACATTCCTCTCCACGAACTCAACACACTGTTTGTCTGCATCCCCAGGATCCGTAACCAGGACAACCTCCACAAAATATGATGACTGGTTTGACTTTATTTAATTGCACCACCCCCCCCCCCCCACCCCCATCCCCACTACTTCTTTTTATTTCATCACCCATTCCCAGACACACACTTGGATGCAGACACAAACACACACACTCAACACATTCAAACTCGTCTCAACTGGGTAGTCCAAGACCTTCCCTGGCTGTCATTTTGCTTTTAATTCCGTAAGATTGCAGGGGCTGGAATGTATGTTTCCAGTTAAAGGGATCCATTCTGAGCCACTTTTGTTTCTGAAAATCTGTAGTCTAAGCTATGAGCTATAAGCAGTGTTTGCAATGTGAATGAAATCACTCGTGATGCTTGTATTTTATATTAAATAATAGCTCTTTTAAACCATATTTAAACATGTCAATGTCTTCATATAACTGTTTCCAAATCATCCAATACCTAGTTTGGCTAATCAACTCTATGTTAAATCAGGTGTGCTGGTGACATAATTTAACAAATCCATTTGATGGTTTGGGATGTCCAGGAATAATCTGGAACTACACTTGCGCACAAAACATCAATTACTTTGAATTTTATACTCCAGTAGTTTCAGTGTGAATGGTGGTTGTAGCACAGAGACAGGCCTAGATGATCAAATAGGTCCAGCGGCACAAATGTTTAGTGGGTCCCTACCTATCGATCTTTTTGGTCGTCATTTAAGAGATCACAGCGTGTGACATGAGGGCTGTACAGCATCATGATGGCAGTGTTGGGCACATCACCACCATAACAGTTTTTTTTTTTTTGCATAAACAAAACAAAACTAAAATAATTACCTCTACATCACCAGCCCTCATGCTCCGTCCATGGAGGTCAATAAACCATCTTCTAATGTAGCCTCATCATGTAAATATGGTTCTGGAAAGCCTCTTTTTTAATATATATATATATATATATATATATATATATATATATATATATATATATATATATATATATATATATATATAATTTATATCTTAAATTAAATACTGTGAGTATGACAGGCTAATGTATTTAAAATGATCACTTATTTTATTATCCGTCTATTTAAAATGACTTTTAAACCGTATTAATTGTTGGCAAAAGATACAAATAGAAATGTCATCCTACATATTCCAATGCCATACAATGTTACAGAACATAATATGCAGATGTACGCATAAACCAAGCCTTCAATGCAAAACTTTAACTTGTATCAAGCACAACATTTACAACATAGTTAAAACTGGTGTAAACAGGTGTAAAAACCAGGAAAAACAAGGAAAAACGGCAACAAATGAAAACCTATACTATCCTGCATCGTAAACATACAGCATATTGCCACAGCGAGCATGAAAAAGGTGTATGAACCATTTATATCCTACCTCTGAGGAAGACTGGAAGTATGTGTGGAAGTAAAACATGACACAGCAACAAAAAAAAGTGCAAACCAAGAGTAATCAAGTCTCATTTTTACAGGACTCCCAGGAACATCTTTTGAAAACAAGCTTTAAATGCAAAACACGTGACAGGAAATGCTGGATATATATTTATGGGATATCGATTTACTGAATACACACACACACACACACACACACACACACACACATACATATACATATATATATATATATACATACATATATATAGATATACATACATACATACATACATACATACATATATATATATATATATATATATATATATATATATATATATATATATACACACACACTACTTAATGCTATGATAAGCGTGATGGAGTCTTGGAGTCAAATTCACCTGTTCATGGGACTCATCTTGTGTTTTCACAGAGGCAACTGTAAAAGTCTAGGTGGAGAGAAACAGAGAGAGTGAGAGAGAACTAACTAGCAAAGCACTCAAAAACATAATTAAAAAGATTGACCAAAATAAAATTCTAAAAATGAACTAACAACATAATTAAAAGGCAAAACAAACCCAGTATTAAATACAGAATTGATATCTGCTGTTGTAACAGCTTCATCTGTTCTGACAGAAGCGTGTAAGCAGCTATGATTTATTTAATGGCCATATATTTCATTTCCTCAGCTTGTTGTTGCAAACTGAAATTCACACACATCCCACACACACACACCCCCACACATACCACCCACACACTCCAGACCCTACAGTTCCCTATAAATCGATTGGCTCTTAATATGACACTTTGTCCTTATAATTGGCTGTCGCTCTCTTCCATTCAGCGAGTGTTCCACAGGCTGAGTATCCCCCTATTAAGCCTGGGCTCCATCCTAAACCCCTCAATATGCACTTAACTGCAGCCTAATGGCAGATTTTCCCACACTCTCTCCTGGAGCCAGTCAAGTGGAGGAGAGTTAATTTGCCTCCAATGCTTGGCTAATGATGGGCCCTCATGGGAAGAATGGAATGGCAGATTTTGGGGTGGGGGTGTAGGAGGTGGCAGGCCTGAGTCCAAGCCTTTTTAATGAAGATAAGGAAGTGAATACATTCCCTAACTGACAAAATTGGGCCCATTTAATAAAAATTTTAAAAAAGACTGTTTGAATGTTTGTTTTATGTGTGTGAAATGCAAGTACTGAATATTCTTCTAGAAGGTATCAGGGTTTAAATATTGTTACTGATGTCCAGAAAGTAGTTACTGTTGTGAAAGTCAAGAGCAAGACTTATGCTACCAGAATGATCATAAAACTATGAGTATGTTTGCTTACATCTGTAAACAATTATTACATTCTGCACTTTTTACAATGTTAAGAAGATACCAAATGCAAGGAAGTGGCTGCAAAACACTTTTTGAGACTTTGGAATCAAGTGGATCATCAGAGGCAGCATCAAAAAATCCAGTATTCATAGCATATTATATAACAGCATCATTAAAAATAGGCCTTTTGCAGCAAATATTTAGCAAAGAGCCCAGCACAATGGTAGTTTCGAGAGAGAATGTCGCAAGACCAACCTTAATTAGGCCAAGCCAACACAAACACACAATACAAACACAAAAACGCTTCATGTACAGCAGATGAGGCTAAATCATTATACTTTTAACTGAGCTGCACCAGTGTTTGTGTGGTTAGCGCAGATCTTGGGAGGAGGTAAGGAACAGGTTCAGGGGAAAAGCTCTCGTGTTAAAAAGAGATCAGGGCAGCAGACAGAGACTTTAAATAGCATTGTTGACCATAAAATCGCTTCTTTATTCAGTCATCACTTCAATTTCACTCATGCATTGCGCAGGAGTTGGTGCGATATGGACAGGGACGGTGATATGAATTCATTAATTATTTTCAACTTTACTATTACAGGCAGTAATAGATAACAGTAGTACTGTAGTAACAGTAGAAAGAAGAAGAAAAAGATGACACCAAAATAAACAAGAAAAGTTGATTTTGAGAGAATTAGTTGCCTTCCAGAAGTGGTGTCAAGCAAAGATGGTTTATATTTAGGCTATAGTGACTTTTTTGTATTGTGAAAGCTTCTTATAGTATTTTTGCTACATCACCCATCTAGGCAGTGGTCACTGAAGGCAAGATCAAAAACTAGTAACACTAAACATTTAGTCATTTATGTTGGATAAAACTCAGAGTAGACATAGTGCTCTTTTAAGGGTTGGGGCCATCAATTCACACTAGCAGGTTGTACGAGAATAAGGTTACCATATTTTTCTTTAAAGTGACCATATGCATAAGATAACCAGCTAAGATTAAAATTTGCCTAGGATCAGCATTTCTAAGCCAGAATACTGACGAAAAAGCTTCATCAATTAAGAAATGGACCTGTAAATCCCTGCAAAAACAAATGAATCAAAGCACAGAATTCAAGGCATTTTTCTCTACAGATTGCAGTATTTTAGCTTGGACATTTGCCAAACGTAAAAAGCTACATTATTATTGTTTTATCACCCTTGTTTAAGACGTTCAATGTACCCTGTCGTTTAAGTTGAACTTTTTTTATTTCACCATGGCATTCAAGATATAATATAAACAAGCATGCCAGTAAACCACCAAAATATCTTTACTTGTTTACTTCCCTATAAAATAGCACTCCCCGTGCCAAACTACCTCGCCTTCCATGAACTGCATCCATATGCTAGCTTTCTAGCTTTTGTTCTGAAATAACAAACAAAAACTTTTTCCCACAGCATGTAGGAAGACAAATTGTGATGTTTCTGCAAACCTTGTTTACCAAAATGTTTCTTTGTGTGAGTGTTCATGTTCGCATGTTTGTGTGAGAAAGCAGACTTTTCAAAATCCTGTTCCTCCTCTCTGTGTTCCTCCCAAGGTCCGCCACCCAGGGCGTGTGTTGAACTCCCGCGACTTTTTCCATGTGCTCAAAATAAAAACCGTCCTGCTGGGCCACTCGGGCTGCTCTTGGCGTATCGCTGACGAGGGAGTGATCTCCAGCAACCACCGCAGGCTATAAACAAACACACCTCGTCATAACAAGTTAAACCTTTCCAAATGGTTCGACCGAGTCGGAGTCAAAGCATTGCTGCGCAGCGCAGCTGGCGTGAGCTGGACCTTATGGATATGGCAGCAGTGCTGCAGCATGTCCTCCTTGCAGGTTCCAGTCACCGGCCGGATGCGACAGCGGATTTGCGCCTTAGTTCCCAACAAGGTCCAGCTGCGGAACAATTCACAAAACTGTCACAATAAAGAGCCATTTAGCACAAGCAGGCTACACTACAGGTTTTATTTTGGTTGTGATGTTTCATTGAGGCCATTAGTCTTATCAGGTTCTTTTATCTTAATGGCACAAAGTAGTGCAAAACACAATAAACAACTCAGTACTTTGAATTCTTTATTACAGGGCCCATGTCATGGGAAATTGGATGTCACAGATAACAATGAATTCAACCTACAGCAGTTTAGCTCCGCCCCCTCACACTGAAGTTTTAAGCCCAAAACACTGAGTGAGGCACAACCAATCAGAACAGAGTTCATTTACATATAGCAGTCTATACATATCAGGCATAGCAACAAAAATATGTTTAATTATAGGAGAAGATGGAAAACAGTCAAGTGAAGTTGAAAATAAACAGGGATACAACAAATTATGATTTCCATAATTGATTAATCAGTTCATTATAGCTTCAGTGCTACTGGACTCAATGCAAAAGTGGCAAAAAACAGTAACGGAGCAATGCATGAACAAATTGCACACTTCACTACTTTTATACAGATGGTTTGATTCTACAAGAACTCTCACATGAACAAATGTGATGAAACAAAAGCAGAAGCATCTTGATTGCGAAGCAAGTTAGACATACTGGATCATAACCCATAATCACTTGTAACAGCAGTAAACATGCATGTGAAGTCAACGTCAAAAACATCCATCCACATAAAAGTTCACCGTTTTAACGCAAAGAAAGTGAGTGCACATTAAAAAATGCCATTATCCTTATGAATGAGCAGGTCTATGTGCATTAGCTTGAATGTTAAGTGTCACGTATTGTGATATTACACTTGGTATCAGTATTGAAGTCAAAACTCATCTGGCATCTGTTAAAATGGACAGAAGTAACCTTCGCTACAAGTAGACCTAAAATAACTTGGAAAACAGACAATTGGTTTTTTGCACATTCAAACAGAACATCATTGGGTACTAATTTGGCACTGGGTGCCTTACGGTTAGATCAGGAGGGTAGAGTGAGGTCCAATCCCCGGTCCAGCCAACTCATTCAATCCCTTTAGACCACACACAGACAGAGCTGACAGGGTTAGAGTGATAAGAAAGAAGAGATGGAGAGGCATTGGACCGCTGCATTCACTGAGTGCTCTGTAACAGATGAATTGGCAGTCTAGATGTACAATGAAAGTGCAGGTTATTGAGAACGGACTAGCGAGGGAACAATGGAGAAGAATTGAGAGCAGCTGAGAAAAAGCAGTGACGTAACTTGGGCTTTCAGAATAAGTCAGAGGGGTATGATTAGCGGAAGAGCTCAGGGGATTATCTGAAAAACTCACCTCCTCAGCTTTGTGAACACCCCCTAATTATTTTTGATCTTTCCCAATTTAGTGCTAAGTGTTCATCTAAAGTGAGACCATTGCTATCTTCTGGGGAAAAAAAAAAAAAACTGTTCAGACTTTTCTGGGTCATGTTAGAGTCAGAAGTACTGACTAACAAAAGCTGTAACGATTCGGGGGCATAAGACGTAAGGATGTATTTGCTGGGTCATTTTATTAGGTGCACTTCTCCAAAAACCCAAGTCATTGATTCTCAACATACTTTGAAATAAACACTACATGTTTACCCATGGTCATCGCGAAAACCAAAGCAAAAACAAAACCATACACATTCTAAAATATAAGCAACAGCTCAAAGCGAGACGTAGTGATAAACTAAACACAGGTGAAATGAATAAAAAAAGAAGAAGAGGTGCATTCAGAGTGGAGCCATGGCAGGATTGCAGTAACAAGACAGAACTGGCTCCATCCAAGTTAGCAAGTACACTTAAAAAAAACACAAGCAGATCCTATTCTAAAAGACAGGAGGCTGAGCTGGAGATTTTCGTTGGGAGTGACAAGGATGGACAAGATTAGAAATGAGCAGATCAGAGGGACAGTGAAGGTGGAGCAGTTTGGAGATAAAGCCAGAGAGGCCAGGTTGAGATGGTTTGGACATGTGTTGAGGAGGAATAGTGGATATATTGGGCAAAGAATGTTGGTGATGGAGCTGCCGGGTAGAAGGAGAAGAGGTAGACCTCAGAGAAGGTTTATGGATGTAGTGAAGGTGGACATGGAGATGGTTGGTGTGAAAGTAGAGGAGGCAGTGGATAGGGCAAGATGGAGGCAGATGATCCGCTGTGGCGACCTCTAAAGGGAGCAGCCAAAAGAAGAAGAAGATCCTATTCTAAACTGTAGGCAAATTTGTGTCTAGAACTTATTTTGTCTTAAACATTACATGGCAAAGGAACATTGTTTTGAATTTATTAAGTGTTATCATAGAGCTTAAAATGTCATGTTCAATCCCTGGTGATGCCACAGCCATGCGTGGCCAGGAGTCCAAGAGAGCACAATTGGTCTCGCTCTCTGGGTGGGCAGGATGGCCCCCTCTTCTCCCCCATCACTCAGCGCGATGCTAGTCAGCGCAGACATCTGTTGGCCAACGTAACAGATCTGGTGGTTGGCGTTTTCCTTGACTGTCTAATGATGTTGCGTGAGCAGCAGTTCAAAAAGATGCAGTGGCTGGCTTCACAGGTCTTAGAGGAAGCCTGTACTAGCCTTCGCCCTCCTAGCACTAGTAAAATCGTTTGATTGGGGGACTCCTAACTAGTGGGTGGAACTGGAGATGGCTAAATTGGGGAGAAAAATGGGTAAAAATAAAAAATATTAAAAAACAATATGATAGAATGCAGTATTAAATATACAGGAAGGGTGGCTCTTTTATACAACCCCAATCCCAATGAAGTTGGGACGTTGTGTAAAACATAAATAAAAACAGAATACGATGATTTGCAAATCCTTTTCAGCCTATATTCAATTGAATACACTACAAAGACAAGATATTTAATGTTCCAACACATAAACTTTGTTTTTTGCAAATATTCACTCATTTTGAATTTGATGCCTGCAATACGTTCCAAAGAAGTTGGGACAGGGGCATGTTTACCACTGTGTTACATCACCTTTCCTTTTAACAACACTCAATAAGCGTTTGGGAACTGAGGACACTAATTGCTGAAGCTTTGCAGATGGAATTCTTTCCCATTCTTGCTTGATGTACAACTGCAGTTGCTCAACAGTCCGGGGTCTCCGTTGTCGTATTTTGAGCTTCATAATGTGCCACACATTTTCAATGGGAGACAGGTCTGGACTGCAGGCAGGCCAGTCTAGTACCCGCACTCTTTCACTACGAAGCCACGCTGTTGTAACACGTACAGAATGCGGCTTGGCATTGTCTTGCTGAAATAAGCAGGACGTCCCTGAAAAAGACGTTGCTTGGATGGCAGCATATGTTGCTCCAAAACCTGTATGTACCTTTCAGCATTAATGGTGCCTTCACAGATGTGCAAGTTACCCATGCCATGGGCACTAACACACCCCCACACCATCAGAGATGCTGACTTTTGAACTTTGCGCTGATAACAGTCCAGACAGTCCTTTTCCTCTTTGGCCCGGAGGACATGATGTCTATGATTTCCAAAAACAATTTGAAATGTGGACTCGTCAGACCACAGGACACTTTTCCACTTTGCGTCAGTCCATCTCAGATGAGCTCGGGCCCAGAGAAGCCGGCGGCGTTTCTGGGTGTTGTTGATATCTGGCTTTCGCTTTGCATGGCAGAGTTTTAACTTGCACTTGTAGATGGAGCGACGAACTGCGTTCACTGACAGTGGTTTTCTGAAGTGTTCCTGAGCCCATGTGGGAATATCCGTTACAGGATGATGTGGGTTTTTAATGCAGTGCCGCCTGAGGGATCGAAGGTCACAGGAATTCAATGTTGGTTTTCTGCCTTGCCGCTTACTTGCAGAGATTTCTCCAGATTCTCTGAATCTTTTGATGATATTATGGACTGTAAATGATGAAATCCCTAAATTCCTTGCAATTGCATGTTGAGAAACGTTCTTAAACTGTTGCACTATTAGCTCACGCAGTTGTTCAAAGTGGTGAACCTCGCCCATCCTTGCATGTGAATGATTGAGCTTTTCAGGGATGCTCCCTTTATACCCAATCATAAAACTCACCTGTTTCCAATTAACCTGTTCACCTGTGGAATGTTCCAAACAGGTGGTGATAACAGTCCAGACAGTTCTTTTCCTCTTTGGTGCATCTCAGGTGAGCTCGGGCCCAGAGAAGCCGGCGGCGTTTCTGGGTGTTGTTGATATCTGGCTTTCACTTTGCATGGCAGAGTTTTAACTTACACTTGTAGATGGAGCGACGAACTGTGTTCCCTGACAATGGTTTTCTGAAGTGTTCCTGAGGCCATGTGATAATATCCATTACAGAATGATGTGGGTTTTTAATGCAGTGCCACCTGAGGGATCGAAGGTCAATGTTGGTTTTCTGCCTTGCCACTTACTTGCAGAGATTTCTCCAGATTCTCTGAATCTTTTGATGATATTATGGACTGTAGATGATGAAACCCCTAAATTCCTTGCAATTGCACGTTGAGAAACGTTCTTAAACTGTTGGACTATTTGCTCACGCAGTTGTTCACAAAGTGGTGAACCTCGCCCGTCCTTGCTTGTGAACGACTGAGCCTTTCAGGGATGCTCCCTTTATACCCAATCATGACACTCACCTGTTTCCAATTAACCTGTTCACCTGTGGAATGTTCCAAACAGGTGTTTTTTTCAGCATTCCTCAACTTTCCCAGTCTTTTGTTGCCCCTGTCCCAACTTCTTTGGAACGTGTCACAGGCATCAAATTCAAAATGAGAGAATATTTGCAAAAAACAATAAAGTTTGTCCATTTGAACATTAAATATCTTGTCTTTGTAGTGTATTCAATATATAGGTTGAAAAGGATTTGCAAATCATCGTATTCTGTTTTTATTTATATTTTACACAACATCCCAACTTCATTGGAATTGGGGTTGTAGGTAATGTATGCCTACATCATCACTCTTTCCCACTGGCCTGTACTTTTAACACGACTCATGTTTTGCGTTTCTTAATAATACTAATAATAATTTTGTAAAAATAAGAAATTACAATCATGTTTTAAAGCAGCTACATAATATAAGGCTTATGCTACACTTGCAAGCCCGACTGTTGTTGTAGCCAACTGAAACTAATTGGGACAGAAGTGTCAACAGATTTTACACCAAGTGGATACACACACACACACACACACACACACACACACACACACACACACACAGACACACACACACACACACACATACAAAAAAAGCAGAAAACTATATCCAGTCTAGTCCCAGTGTGACTTGCAACATGCATAAAACAATCATCGCTTAAAATCCATAACTCATTGTAATTGTAAGTGTTTTTACTAAACAACTGCACTACAAATAAAAACACACACAATCTAAACCGCTTATCCTTCTGGGTCATGGGGGAAGCTGAAGCCTATCCCAGCAGTCATTGGGTGGAAGGCTGGATACACCCTGGACAGGTCACCAGTCCATCACAGACTAAAAATACATTATGTTGAATTTCATTTTGCCAATGTTCTGTAAAGCTGGTCCCGTTTTTCCAACAGCTGTGAAAGAATGCATTTGTGGGTGAAGTACAGATAGGTGTGAGGGTTGAAAGCCGTATCTAATAAACTGGCAACTGTGTAAAGACACTGTGTTTGACTTCCTATTAATGTGAGGTTCAAATAGGACACGAGAGCGCTTGAGCATGAGAACTTAAGATTCTCTTTCCAAATATGATCCCTGACAGGCAGCATGTTGGCCTGCATCTCACCCCAACCTTCTCAACCTCGCAGTGCTCCAAGGGCATCAAACATCATCAGCATTTCAGACACAGGGGCACTCTCGGTGCTCTCCGTGCATCTCATTAGCACTCTTAATTACCATGTACTCGGTATGTGCTTGTGTGTGTTTGTGTGTGCATGTGTGAGCACAATCCATATCACACACATTAAGAAACAGAATCGATAAACGAGTGACCTTTTAAACATTTAGTCCGGGTGGCTTGAGGAAGTTCAATGTAGAGGAAAGGGCTGTGGAGTTGGTGGCATCAAACACAGGTTTGTTTAAATATCTTGTCAGGTTGTGAAAAAAAAAAAAAAAAAAAAAAGTTTAAACACCTCTGGTCAAATTACATGTTGTGTTTACTTTGTAGGTGAAAATAAGTTTGCACATCCGCTGCAGTGAGCAACCTTAAATTTTCTGCAGATTTTACTATACAATTTCTATTTTTTTCTGGCTGAGTTTAACATACTGGGGAAAACAATATATAAATGGTAAAATGCCCAAATAATATAACTGTTGCATATGATTTTTTTATTTATTTTAAATTAAATAAACAATAATTGTGTATTAAAATATGCAGAAAAGTGTTCTCTTTTCTTATTTTCACCAGGGGTGGCCAAACCTTTGGGTCCCACAAGTATTTATCAATCAATCAATGTATCTGTCTAGAAGATACTATATGTGGATGGATGGATGGATGCATGGATGGATGGATGGATGGATGGATGGATGGATGGATGGATGGATGGATGGATGGACAGAGCAGTCAAATGCTGAAAATAATTACTTCTTGTTTAAAAATATGAATACTTGGTGAAGCTGTACATGAAAGTACAGAATGAACATAGTTTATCATTTTTATCACCAACATCCAGCAAAGCAGCAGTGGCTAGAAAGAGCATGTATATATATATACTGAGAAGAAGTGACCTGACACAGGTTTTCATTTTGTCAGCAGAATGTGTCCAATCTGAGTTTTTTAACTGTAACTGAACTGATAATTTATCCATCACATACTATCCTATACAATTAGAAGAGGAGTGCAACCTGGTCTATCCAGCACAACCTGGTCTATCCAGCACAACCTGGTCTATCAGTGCAACCTGGTCTATCAGTGCAACCTGGCTGGTATCCAGCACAGTTCGGTAGTTCCCCTTCTCAAACACACTCACTGATCCTTGTAATTAACAACCAGGTAAAATCAGGTGTATTTGAGCAGGCAAGTCACCTCACCTGTGCTGTCACTGCACAGGTGTGCTGTCACAGTGCAATGCTAGCTAGTGTGGGCTTCTGTTTAGCTGACGTAACAGAATTGACAGCTAGCGTTATCCTCTGAGCGCATCGTGCTGTCTAATGATGTTGTGCTAGCAGTAATTTGAAATGAATATGGATTCACATCACTTGCACTCCCAGCACTAGTAATAGTGATAGGGAGACTTCGCTAGCGGGTGGAATTGGACATGGCTAAAAATGACCCAACCCCCCACTGCAGAAAAAGAAAAAAAAAAAAAAAAAAAAAAAATCACATTAATGTGTTATTAATTATGCACGCAAGCCTTAGTATCATCTCAGCCAGCAAAGAAAGTTTTTCATCCTTTTAAAAAGCACTTTCTTGTTTTATCACCATCAGGCCACCTTGGCCTGAAAATGTCCAAAAACAAATACACGACCAAGGGTCAGCTGAGGTATGTTGACAATAAATTAATGGAACTACAAGGAACAGATCTGATGTAATAAACAGCAACTGACAATAAATATGAGGATTAAAGCACAAAAAACAAGCCTGACATCTTCAATATGCTATGTTTCACCTGTACAAGGCATTAAACAGTCAAGGCCAAGGGAATCTTCATTATTTCCTCTGTCAGAAAGAGAAGCCCAGGAGAAACCTGAACGTTCAGCCAGAAGAGAGGTTTAGCCCACATCTGACACCATGCAACAATAAATAACAATCAGAATAATTGATCAATTTACTCAGAGGCCAAAGCAATCAATGAGATGTATTATTAAAGAAAGCTTATTGATCAGCAGTGGGGCAAGGGGAGTGAAATGTTTACCACAGGCAAAACGTAGAGATCAATTCATCTACACGACACTAGGATCACACCCTAAATGGATCAATCTATGTCTGTGTGTGTGTGTGTGTGTGTGTGTGTGTGTGTGTGTGTGTGTGTGTGTGTGTGTGTGTGTGTGTACGGCTGAGGACACTTACATTGATGGGCACTACTCTTATAAGCAATTACAAAATTACTCAATATGTTCTCTAAGGGTTCTCTGCCCTTTACATTATGCTATGCAGACAATTCCATATTATTTATACACACACACACACACACACACACACACACACACACACACGGGAAAGCAATAAATGTTTCACAATACCTTTAATGTACGTTGCTCAAATAAGCCCATTTCTATTGGCCCATTTATCATGAAATTCTGGCATGCTAATCTTTTCAAATGCAGTAAATAAAAGTAAATAAATAAATGAATAAATAAATAGATTTTAATATAAAAGCAACCATTTATTATATTCTATATTTTAGTATATTATATTCTCGCACCCATTATTTAGAAAGTCTGTGCCATTTACACTTTGTACAAATGGACCATGCATGATCCCCCTTTTAGCCAATTATCAAGCATCAATGTCTTCTAGGCAATGAGTGAGGGGCTCAATTTGATATGTAGTGCAAAAGTAAAAGATGAAATGGGCAAAAAACAAACTTTTGTGGTTCATTGTAAATTCATTATTACTGATTACACACATTTTCTAATACATTAAATAATGCATAGCCTAAAATATAATTAGTTCTTATTATATTATAGTCAGTAGTCAAGTGATGGTGAGGTTATTCTCTGTCCTTTCTTCTCTTAAACTTCACTTAACGTCAGCTGAATATAAAGCAAACAACATAATACCATTTTTATTATTGAACTAAAACATTCTGATCAGCCTAGATAATCATGGATTACCGTCATGGAAAGGTTCAATTAGGTTCTCATAGATTTTATGTAAACATGTAGAGCAGGGGTCTTAAATTTCAAATAAACTGGGACCAGGTGGTTTCTTCAAGAGGGTGGCGACGGTACAAATGCATATCTATAAAGTATATAGTCATGTATAAATGCACTCATTTAAGCACATCTTAATCAAGTAACATGTCACCACAAACTACTACTGCCACTGATGATGATGATGATGATGATTATTGTAGTGGCATAAATACAGTGTCTAACATTTTAGCCTTTACTTGAATTAAATAAACTTACATTTAACAGTAGAACTGGACGCATCAAATCAGAGTCATGACCAAGACACTGTAGTAGTTGAGTCCAAGTCAAAACCAAGACCAGACTTTTTGGGGGACTCTCATTATGATTGGGTTGGCAAGTTTTTGAGAGCAGGTTTGAGCATTTTCAGTGAATTTGTTTGACAATTCTGTTCATTTCTTAATTCAGACCAGACTCCAGCACTACGACACTACAACAGCCACTGAAACAAAAGTTCCAGATTAATAGAAATTTGCGAGGCCATGTTAGCATCCTATTCCCATTTTACCCAAGTGGAAGGGACTTGGAGCACCGTCCTAGTCTGCTTACCCCAGCAGTACTGGAGCAGTGATCGGTAATTGAAAGGTGGTGTCATTAGCAGCAGGTGGGGCACAGGTCCTTTGGGGCCATGTCACCTTGCCTACTGTACTGCGGCATGTTCAAATCAATGGGCAGGAGGCCACGTTGGGGTAAGGTCAGTGTCAATCAAAGGTAGAACAGGCTGGACAGAGGATGAAGAAAGAATGAGAAACATGTTGCAGCGAGAGGACAGAAGTTTACAAGGTTGGAATCAAGGTGCTGGAAAAGGGTACAGTCCGCTTTGTACAGTTAATAGCTATGCAAAAATGTGTCAGATCATGTTAAAGTAAATAGTAACTGCAAAATAATCGTGTTCCAGAGAGCAGGAGAGCTGGAAGGATGTGGTGAGAGAGAGAGAAAGATGGAGAGAGGCTAATGAAAAGAAACTACACCATAGGGACAAAGTTAAAGCCTGGGGAGGAGAAGGGGTTAATTGAAGGGGTAAATAACGAGGTTGTTTACTAGTCAGTTTCCACAGTAAACAAGCATCTAAAGCTGTCCGCAACGGAACACGGCTTTTGGCATGAGCTTAAAACACAAAACCAATTAATAATTAGCACTAAATTAGGCCACTGTAATCTATTAGCGTTTAGCGATCAGACTAATCTGGAAAAATATGCTATTTTTAAGCAAATCAACAGGAGCATCATATGGAAATGAAACAAATATATTGTATTCTGTTTATATTTAGTCTATTACTTTGTTTGTATGGGAATAATTAAACAGAAAATCAAAGTGAAAAGCAAAAAAATGACAGTGGCACCAAGACTGACCTAACGCAGGAAGGATTTTAGTGGACACATTTAGAATGTGCGACAAAAACATTCTTTCCAAAAAGGTAGGAATGCCGTTCTAAGGCGTTCCTATTAAATGATAGAGATTGTGGAGACTGTTTAAGGATCAAAGTCAACAAATTTGGAAAGCAATGTTCTCAAGCCTGTTTGCGAGAGACACCGAGAAACTCATACAAAAATATAACAGGATAAAATATAATATATCCAACGGGATATATACAGTACGTGACTTCAGAAAAGGCAAAGAGACGGATGACGGAGAGGATGGAAAGAGAAACAGGAAGGAATGGTGAGGGAGAAAGAGCAAAAGAGAATGAAAACCAGTCTATTAGATTGCCATTTTGTACATGAGGGGGGAAGGCAGAGGTGTCATTTGTTTGAGTTTGCCGTTTAGTGTCATTTAGAACGGGAGGGAGGGAAGGAGAGCGAGAGAGAGAGTGAGTGCGTGTATGTCTGCGTGTGCGTGTGCCTTTAATTTGACAGTGCGGGGCGCAGGTGAGGGCAGACTTGACCTTATTTAAAACAGAGCAGCGCAAGCCTCCGCGCTGGTCCCCTGACATTACGGCCATGATGCGATTACTAAAGAGCCTCCTCCAACCACCTGCTCTTCCTCTCTCGCTTTTCTCTCTCACTCCGTCTTCAACATCCTTGCTTTTCTCCTCCACTTGCCCCTCGCCTGCTCCTTATCAAAGCTGATTAAAATAAACGGTGCATAGGCACCGCGTATGTATGTAACAGCCATATCAGAAAGAAATGAAGCATCTTGTATGGAAACAAAGCAAAAGGGCTTTGTTTTACAGTAAGTTTAGCAGCAAAGGAGTGTTACTGTTAAGGAGTGTTGTTAGGCATAACGCAAAATGGAGTAAATCCCTTTCACTGTGGTAAAATCACTTTGTCCTTCTACAAAACCATGAAAAAATACAACATAATAAAATACACCAATAGTCAATAAATAATTTAACTTGGAATAACTCATCATGCTCACAGCAGTCAAAGATGGTTACATTAACGGCATAATGGTTTTGTTTATAAACTGGGAAAGTTAATACTAAACTCAACTGATGTGCGTAGTCATATGTAGATTTATCACATACTTCTAAATTATTTGAGTCTGCACACTATCCATTAAATACTACCAAATCAGACAGAGCTCAAATGCAATTTAGTAACCCATTGCATTAGTGCTTGTGGAGTTTCATTGCGAGGGGAATTGTGCGCACAAATCTTAACCTACCAACAGATTTTGTGCTATATATAACATTAGAATCGAAACAAATAAACAGTAAAATAAACAAAACAAACAACAATGTAAAATTAAAATGAAAACAAGCAGAATATAAGCTTGCACTCATTGCACTCCTGCCATGGCATAAAAGTGTTCTCTCAGCAGCACTACAGAATTAATTGAATAAAATAATTATTATAATTATTATATTTATATATAAGTATGAGTTAGTAACTGTGAATTCAGGGATTCCTCGAAGAGAGGTCTGGAAATGGTTAAGTTATAAGACTCGCACCTAAAATTAAGATGAATTGTTTACTTGTTCGTTTGTATTTATATAATAGTATATATAGAACTCGTATGTATGTGTCACTACATTATGTATGTGTGTGTGTGTGTGTGTGTGTGTGTGTGTGTGTGTGTGTGTGTGTGTGTGTGTGCGCGCGCTGTAGTGTAGAGCTGGCCCCGTCCTTAACGGGCGTTTCCTTCCTCAGAGGAAGCCCAGGGCCACGCGAGCGCCTCATCAAGGGGTGTGGGGTTGCCTCGATAATAAGAATGAATGGACAATGCCACAAATACCCAGGCCGGGAAAAAACACATACGGCACTGAGAACAGAACGGAAGCTGGGAAAAAAAAAAAAAAAAAAAAAAAGACATGTCCTTCAGCTTCAGAGTTCACATTCTTAAATTCTGAGCCAACTTTGTGTTTTTTTAAACTTCAGAAATGTCTTAAACTGACCTAAACTATATTGATGCCCCCACCCCCAACAAAATATGCATCTGTTTTTCATTAGCCTGCTAATTAACTCCATAAGAGAATTTCAGTGGTCGTCAGCAGATAAATATGCAATCGGAGTTCAGCTGGGTTCATCACAGGCTTGATATTCATTAGCTTATTCTGTCACACAGGTCCTCTACTCCTGTTAGTAAACTTCCCTGGTACCTCATTGGTCGTGGCACTGCAACCTTATTTATCCTGTTGTCTTCTCTAAGTCTTGCTAAGTGTTGGCTAACAACTGAGCTGTGTTACTAGCTGTTTCCGATCTTCTATATTTGTTTCTGTGTACTTTTCTGCTTCAGTTCTGACCACAACCTGCCCTTGATTTACCTGTGTTGTAACCCAGTGTTGGCCATAATTACTGAAAACACTCAAATAAGTATCCTCTAATATCTAATATCCTCTAATATCTAATATTAGTATGCTAATATCCAACCACCTCAGGCTTGTATGCTAGTCATACACTCTCATGTCAGCGATTGCTCGCCCACTCACTTGCACTTGCTCACAATTACTTCCTATATTTACATCCTTAGATTGCACTGCCTGCTCTCTGATTATATATGTCAGATTCCACGCACCGTCCTTTCCTCTCTTGCTCTCACTTGGGCATGACAAAGGCTTAAAATGCTAATCCAAGTTAACAGAGATATAGCCAGCAGGCCTCTTGTTTCGTTTTCATAGCCACGGCTGTCCTACTGTACTGTTCCTCTTTTAAAGTCTGCCAGCCCTCGCGTTACAGCCCGAGGGGAAGCTTATCATTTGCATAAGCTTAGATGTATTGGCTATGCCCAATTACTGTAGTTACATTAATACGTTTGAATGCCTCCTTAATTAATCGTCTACCTCTCCCCCAGAGAAGCTTTTTTCCCCTTTATTACGGTGACAAGGTGAGGAAACCTAGGAAGAGGGAGTTGTCATAGGGTCTTGTTATAGTGGTGGTATTGGTGGTGGTAAGTATGTGTGCGTGTTGTGGGGGGAGCACAGCGGATAGGTTATGCGAGTGTTGCTCAATCTAGCACAGCGTTCCTTGAGGTGGAAAGGTTTATGTGGAAAACATACTCTTACAGATGCAAATGTATTGTTTCATAGTATCTGCTATGATGTAGGAGCGCATTATTAAGTTCATGGAAAAATGTGTTTCATATGCACTGTAATTTATTTTCTATGCACTGTAATTTCTCACAGGATGAATGTGAATTTCAGCAACATGCATATATAGGCCAGTCTACCAAATTAGTAGTTCCATAGTAAATAAATAAATAAATAAATAAATAAATAAATATTATACAGCAAGTTTTCAGACCTTCGATAGTCATACGGATCATCTCATGATCTACTTAAATCCAAGGCATTAATTGGGATGCTAATAAACACAATGCATTCCTTTTGGTAGGGTGATAAGATGTCGTAATTATCCAGAAATATAGCACAGATTTGCATACAGTGAATAGCTCATATGCTCTTGTCTTCCATCATATGCAGTGGCAAAACTTGCTTCTTAGACGAGGCCTTGAGTTTGGGCCACTCACTCACTCAAAAAATGATACCGTTCATTTTGCCAGCACCCTTATGGGATTTTTAACAGCATACTAGTACTGTGGTACATAAACATTTATTGGCCGTTCCAGATTAAACACGAATATTTGAAGGCTGGACGATTGCCATTTTTAAGTAAGAGACATTAACGTTATTTTACCTTGCACGCTGTAGTTTTATGGTGACCCTTTTAGTAAATAGCCCTGACTGAGCCGCTGGCACAGAGCTGCTACAACTGACTGAGACCAGGTTTGGCTAAAGTTCATATTCACTGTAAGTGATGTATCTAAGACTTTCAAAAGACCTAGAGTGGTGTTACTTCTCACATCACTGGTCACGCCCATAGTAAACACAAAATCCTGATTGGTTGATTTACTGTCACTTCCCTACTATGTTAGGTAATCTGAAATATAAAGTTTCAGTCCATTCTAAATGTATTTTTCAGACGTATATTTTTGAGGTTCCCAGAAATCGTCAGGCCTTCTATGAAGGCCTGGAAAGTTCTGAGTTTCACCCACTGATCTTATGTAAATACAGCCCAACTGGATGCAGTAGCTTTGCTAGTGGAGGTTGTGAAGCTTGACACTGTAACACAATGTGAATGTAAATATACAACACATTCTCTATCAATCAGAAGAGACATTTAAGCATCCAAAGATCCATTTATGTACCAAATGGTGTTATATAGAAAACAGAACCACTGCCTTTACTAAAGGATCCTTGAAGAACCATCGAAATAAAGCTGAAATACGGCTTACGTGAGCTAAAAGAATGAAGACCACTTCAGAAGAGTGAAAAAATCTAAAGGAAAAAGAAAGAGCAATTTTTTGTCCTCCATGTGTGAGAATTCTCTTATCAGGCCTCGGGTCCGGTGGACGAGACTTGCCCTTCCTCATCCCTGTTGCTGCCACACACTCGGGGCAGACACCATTGTGCTGTCTTGCAGGAAGTTGCAGATTCCCAGCATTCAACGGGTTTCCTGTGTCAGGTTACCATGTCCTGTGTTTATTTTCTTTCACCCCCCCCCCCCTCCGCCCCACCACCCCCACAGCCGACCCCGTGTGTCCAACTCTCTCTTTCTCTTTCTTTCCCCAACAGCATCTGCGACAATGGAAAGATTGCCTTGCATCAAGCACGTTTTTTTCCATTTTTCTTTTCTTTTCTTTTTTTTGAAAGATCTACATTCTGTTAGCTATAAGGTCTCTTTCTTGCCCCGTTTCTACCCAAACTCAAGTTTACAGTTTCCATCAAGCCAAAGAAATGGTGTCCAAAAGAAAGAAAGAAGAAAAAGGGAAAAAAAAAAAAAAAAAACTAAAGTAGACCCTCAATCAATTTCAAATTAAGCAGTTCATTCAATAGACAGTGGCTTTGACAGATAAGCTTGTTACAGCTCGAGAACAGAGTAAAGGAGAGGCAGCAGAAAATAGTAATCTTCCAGCAGTAATTATTGCCTTGCTTGGACTTTTCTCTTTCTCTGTATTTTTATTTTTTTTTGTCCCAAGCTCTAAAACTAACAGCAGTACAACAGCAGGCAGTGGGAGATTGATAGGGAGCATGAATGATGTATAAAGTCTATTTTGCACAGATCAATAGCGAATTTCATTACAGCTTGGACAGCTCGCGCACACTCTGAGAGACGAGCACCCCTTTAAGGTCCGTCTCAAACACACACACACAACATGCGCATACCCACACATAAACAAACATGACATCAGCACACCCAAACAAGACTTAAACTAAACATACACGTCTTTCAATCAATTGTAAGTCATTCCCAGACTGTCTTAACCGTGCATGTGCAGACAGAAAATGTTGAGCTATGTGCCAGTGGTGTAGCCAGAATTTCATCTTAAAAAGGTCTGGTTAGCAATTTGGGGGCCAACTACAAAACACGGTCTCAGATATATTGCTATAGTGAGAACCACTAGACCTTTTCATTGTATAGCCCGGTTTTCAAAAAAAAAAGTTGGGATGCTGTGCAGAATGCAAATAAAACAGAATGCCATGATACACAAATCATGTAAACACAACATTTAAATGAAAATGGTACAAAGACATTTGAAATTTTTTTTTGTTTTTTTCGCAAAAATAAGATGGCACTGTTGGGACTTTTACTACAAGGGTGTGCTGTTGTAATACATACAGCAAGTGGTTTGAAATCATCTTGCTGAAATAAGCAAGGCTTTCCCTGAAAAAGACATCATCTGACAGCATATGTTGCTAAAACCTCTATATATCCTTCAGCATTAATGGTGCCTTCACACATGTGCAAGTCACCCATGCCATGTGCACATTTGTGAATGATACAAACTGTGTTCAGACAATGATTTTCTGAAATGTTCCTGAGCTCATGCAGTAAGATCCACTACAGAATTGTCTTTATGTTGAAGCACTGCCTCCTGAGGGCCTGAAGATCAAGGCATACAGAAATTTCTCCAGATTCTCTGAATCTTTTAATGATAGTGTGTACTGTGGATGATGGAATGCCCAAGTCTGTTGCTATTGTGGAGAAAAGTTATTGTTGAATGTGAAGTTGCACTATTTGCCCTCACAGTCTTTCACAGATTGGTGAACCTCTTCCCCATCTTTACTTCTGAAAGACTCTGGGATGCTTTTTTTTTTTTACTAGCCACCTGTCCCAACTTTCTTGAAACACGTTGCTGGCATCATATTCAAAATGGGCACATATTATTTAAAACACAATAAAACTTCTCTGTTTCAACATCTGATATGTTGTCTTTGTACTATTTTCAATAAAAGTAAGGTTTAAATGATTTGCACATCTAATTGCATTCAGTATATATTTACATTTTGCACAGCATTCCTATACCTTTTTTTGAAACAGGGTTATAGGTACCATAACCAGACAGATAGTAATGTAAATTTGATGATTACTGGCCTTACAATTAACTGCCTGGCTAATGACATCCCACAGCAGGTACTGGCCAATTAACCACCTGTCTACTTTTTAGAGTACCAAGCATAGACGTCTGGGATGAATGGATGGAGTTCTTTATTTCCCTAGTATTAACGTTACCTCATTCTTTTTACCATGGTCATGGCTTTATCATAGTCATGGCTTTATTTATATGGCTTGCTAGCTATGGAAGTAGTATAAGCCACTATAAGCCAAATTCCCATAATGTACAGACCCAGTGAAGCAGCTTAATGCTGTGTTTACTTTGTTGGCATTGAAAAAAAAGTGGTGTTTCATGTCTTTTTGTTTTAGAACTGGTGTAAAACAGGGATGGTATGCGACCAACAGTGGCAAGCATTAGTCAGGGTTGGGATGTAACGGGAAGTATTGGGAATACATAGTAAATAAAAAAATAAAAATACACAATCCTTAAAAGAAACACCATCAATGCTTGTTTATTAACTATTTTAAAAACAGCACATGGCGTGTGGCAAAAATACTTATTAGACGAACTCTAAAGAGGACCTCAATTAAAGGCTTCTTTACAATTTCTTGGGAAAGTTTGAGTGGACTCAAATCAGTGCAACGAGCCACTTATTTATTTCAGTATTACCGACGTTTTTTGAGGGATGATCAAACTCCTAAACGCATTCTGTATGTTACTTTTTATTTACTATAACAGAATTCATTACTGAATACATTTAGGGCAGTGCATTCATTTTTCAAGCTTCACTGCTTTTTTAAAGTATTCTGGCTTTAAAGTAACTCTGGCAGCAGTGTAAATGTTTGGCCACAAAAACAGGTGATGACCTAAAAATATTGTGTCTTATTTATTTTAGGTGGGGGGAAAAAGGCATGAGGATGCAAAAAACTCAGCGCCTTTGGAATCATCCTGCATTACTAGAGCACAAGAAGAATGACACTTTATAACATTGCTATTTTGGAGATTGTTTTTGAGAACTTTTGAGAAATCTGAGGGATATGTCCATCCTAAATCCATTTAGAGCAATAATCGATATTTTGGTACTTAGTTTAGCCTTAGATGTCATGTTATCAGCCACAATAACAGAAGCATATTGTAATTTTACATATTTCTCACCCACAGCACACAAAGACATTCTCTTAAAAGTGTTATCGATCTTAACCTTTGATCAGCACATTTGTCTTTGTGATGTGTTAAAAAAATAAACGCTGTGCATAAAATTGTGTTTTGCAGAAAGATCTTTTGAAACTGCTGACACAGAACATAAATTCAACATAACATATTGAAATGCATATTACACATAAGTAATTATATTTTATATTGTGGTTGGTTAGTGTAGTGGGTAACACCTCTGCCTTCTACACTGTAGACTGGGGTTCAATCCCCACCTGGGCAAACACCCTACACTATACCAGTAAGAGTCCTTGGGCAAGACTCCCAACACCGCCTTGGCCTGCCTGTGTAAAATGATCAAATTGTAAGTTACTCTGGATAAGAGAGTCAGCCAAATGCCGTAAATGTAAATATATTTTGAATAGTACAGTCTGGCAAATGTAAAAACTCTCAACTGAGGATTAGAAGGCCCAAGCCAGAGAAAGTTCCAGAAAGCTCTGAACTGCTGATGGACCAGGCACAGGAGGGGAAGCAAACACAGAAATATATGAACATTATTTCACAGAAAGAGACAGAGGAGGAGGGGAGAAGGGCAGAAAGAGAGGCTGAGGGTCTGGAAATCATTTCCGATTCTATGTTTACACACTGCACCGCTCTTTGGCTTTGGCCCACGCTACAGAGCCATTCAACTCTGGCAAAAGTTCCCTCAGCCCTGTGGAGGAGAACACCGAGAGAGGAGCTGGTGGCAGACGATTGTGCATGGAACATTCTCTTCTGTTCTGTCTGGATGTGCTAAGGTTGGTGAAAGAGCTAATGGCAACAACGATTTGAACCACATTTCCCACAATTCAGCCTGTCTAAAGGTGTTGCTGCCATTGTAACCACTGTGAAATGGATCACCAAATAGACCACGGTATGCCTTGCTTGGTGCATTAACGTATATTTAAATCAATGCTGGGAGACACATGTATGTATATTGAATATGTTGCAATGGCTTTGAATGAGGCTAGGACAGCCAGGATAAGACAACTAAGATATAACTGGAAGCACCCTTTATATTAAGAAATGCAATGATATGCAAATCATTTAAACCCTGTATTTAATTGGAAATGGTACAAAAACAACATATCAAATGTTGAAACTGAGAAATATTATTGTTATTTGAAAAATGTAGGCCCTTTTTGAGTTTGATGCCAACACCACAGTCCAGAAAGTTGTGACAGGGCAACAAAAGGCTGTTAAAGTTGTGCAATGCTAAAAATAATAAAAAAAAAACACTGTTATTAATTATAATAATTAGTTAATAATTAGATGGCACTGCTTTAAAAACAGACATGATCCTTTAGTGGAAATCACTGCATGGGCTCAGAAACACTTCTGAAAACCATCGTCTGTGAACACAGTTCATCCGTGCATCCACAAACACAAGTTAAAACTCAAACACAAAGAAAAAAAAGTACATAAACAAGATCCAGATCCACTTTCTCTGGGCCCAAGCTCATTTAAAATGGATTGAGGCAAAGTGGAAAAGTGTCCTGGGGGCCAACAAATCAAAACTTGAAATTCTTTTTGGAAATTATAGATGCTGTGTACTCTGGGATAAAGATAAAAAACACTCAGCTTGTATTCACTGCACAGTATTTATGATGGTATAGGGGTGCATTAGTGCACATGGCATGGGTGATGTGCACATCTGTGAAGGCACCATTAATGCTGAACGATATATACATGTTTTGGCAAAATATGCTGCCATCCAGACAACGTCTTTTTCAGGGAAGGCCTTGCTCATTTCAGCAAGACAAAGACAAACTACTTTCTGCATCTATTACAACAGCATTGCTCTGTATTAAAAGAGTCTTTGTGCAAACCGGCCTGCCTGCAATGCAGACCAGCCACCCACTAAGAACATTTGCCGCATTATGAAATGAAAAATATGACAAAGGAGACCCCGAACTGATGAACAGCTGAAATCCTATATCAAACAAGAACAGGAAACATATCACTTTCAAAACTATAGCAGTGTCTCCTCAGTTCCCAAACGCTTACAGATCGTGGTTAAAAGAATAGGTGATGAAACACAGTGGTAAACATGTCCCCATCCCAACTTTTCTGGAACATGTTGTTGGCATCAAACTCTAGATGGGCATATATTTTTCAAAAAAACAATACAATTTCTCAGTTTCAACACTTCATATACTGTCTTGTTGTAGCATACTCCTTTAAAATATGGTTTACATGATTTGCATTCTATTTTTATGTACATTCAGTGTACCAACCTTTTTTGGAAATAGGGTTGTGTATTTTATATATATATATATATATATATATATATATATATATATATATATATATATATATATATATATATATATATATATATATAAAAAAACTCTTTTCTTATTAAATTTAAAATTGTTCCCTGAGCTCTTTAATATAAAACAAATAACACCTTAAATTCAGCCTTTCTATTATGTGCTTTACCTTGTCATTTATTTCCTCACTGAAGAACAGGTCATTTTCTCTGGTCATTTTTATTGGTCATTAATTTTATGTATTAATGGCCATTGCTGTCACTAGCTGTCGCAGTAGAGGAGGCGGATAAGAGGTGTAGCCTTTGAGGGGTGGTAGAAAGCTCCAGAATTGTTGCCACAGTGTACAGCACAGAGAGACTACATATGTCCAATTTTTTATCTAGTTTATGATAAAAGACCAGTACATTCACAAAGTTACAAGCTTGTGCCAGTCAAGCATGTCATTGCACAGCTGTTTAATGTAGAAACCAGTCCTTTGAACCGACTTTGAAAGCAGCTTTTATTTACACGTAAAGGCCTACTACATGCCAATTTTTGCTAGCCCGGCAAATGGGGTTTGCCTGTTCTGTTAGCAACAAGCTAATAGCTATGAATGCTGACATTTTCTAGCAGCTCTCTAAATTAAAAGCATATATTTGAAGCTCCTAACAGGCATTTAAAAAACACACTCCTTCAGTAAAGCTTTATGCATTCTTTGACTATTACTAGTGAATGTTTACTTTGCTAAACTTGCTAAAACACCTTTAAAAAAAAAAAAATCCTATAACCATTCTTTTGTACACCATACATTACAAAGGCCCTGGAAATCAGGCTACACATTGAATCTTTTCAGGGAAGGGGTCAACCACTCTGACCCCTTGGGCAGCTGTATTTCATGGCTTAGCGTAGCAGCCTACATGGATTAAAACATGTGAAAAAATGAGTGGGGGGTTGAGGATGTTACTACTAGCCATTCATCCACCTAGCAGCCTCATGGGACAACCAGGACAAACCCAAGGAATGAGAAGGTTGGAGTAATTTGGGCATAGGCTTGGGAGAAGGTGGGGGTAGAGTCATGGAACTGGAGTAGGGGTCAACACTGTGATGAGTAACGAGACCCTCCATGTCATCCATCCGTAACACCACTTGAAAGGAAATTATGTTCTTGTTCCACCCATAAATCCTTTCTTCTGCTTCTTGTTTTTTTTTTTTTTCTGACATGTGGCAGTTTTACCCATGCCAAACATGTAGGTATATTCTGTTTAATGCTTTCACATAAAAATGAAATTTTAAATGAGAGTTAAAATTGGTTTTTCATTGGTTTGTCATTGTTGCCCTTGGCTTGGTCACTGGGGCTCATTGGAACCGGATTCTCTAGAAAAGCTGCTGCGACAACAGCAGTGGTAAAAAGTTATATTTAAATAAACCTTGACTTGACTAGTAACTAACATTTACTTTCCTGATAAGTTGCTTAGACCAATAGGGTTAGGGACATTTAGTAGGGCAGCATAGTAACATTGCATTGTGCATGTATAACGCATTTTAAGCTGCCAAGTCCGTAACACTGCTAAAATGTTTTTACAACCTTAACAGTGGAAGCCTAATCAAATGTGTCATTGAATAGTTTAATAACAATTATGAATAACAAATTCACTTCTAGCCACATAACAGAGCTTGGACACAGGGTTAGATGTTTCTTTGCCCACCTGAAATTTCACCTAGATTGTTGGCGGGGTGTTATAAACACCATAATATTGTGATATTTAAATTTCCCTTAATAAAGTTAAAAAACCCATGATACCTACATAGTTGTACTCTATGCTTAGTAAAATTCTCATAAACCTGATATACACTATACTTCCAAAAGTATTCGCTCATCTGCCTTCACATGCATATTAAAAGGTAACCCATAGGGCTTAATATTATGTTGGGCCACCCTTTGAAGCTATAAAAGCTTCAGGTCTTAAAGGAAGGCTTTGAGCACTGGTGCACAGTCATGTTGGAACAGGAATGGGCCATCCCCAAACTGTTCCCATGAAGTTGGGAGCATGAAATTGTCCAAAATCTCTTGATCTGCTGAAGCATTAATTATGTTCTACTGGCTACCACCAAACCCAGATTGGTCCATCGGATTGCCAGACAGAGAAGCATGATTTGTCACTTCAGAGAACACGTCTCCATTGCTCTAGAGTCCATTGGTGGCGCTTTATACTACTGCATTCGATGCTTTGCATTGTGCTTGGTGATGCAAGGCTTGGATGCAGCTGCTCAGCCATGGAAACCCATTCTATGAAGCTCTCTACGCTGTTCTTGAGCTAATCTGAAGGCCACATGAAGTTTGGAGGTCAGTAGCAATTGACACTGCAGAAAGTTGGTGCTTCTGCACACTATGCGCCTCAGCATCTGCTGAGCCCGCTCTGTCATTTTACGTGGCCGACCACTTCGTGGCTGAGTTTCTGTCGTTCCCAAACGCTTCCACTTTTGTTATAATACCACTGACAGTTGACTGTGGAATATTTAGTTGCGAGGAAATTTTATGACTGGACTTGTTGCACAGGTGGCGTCCTATCACAGTACCACGCTGGAATTCACTGAGCTCCTGAGAGTGACCCAATCTTTCACAAATGTCTGTAGAAGATGTCTGCTTGACTTGGTGCTTGGTTTTACACACATGTGGCCATGGAAGTGATTGGCACACCTGATTTGGATGGGTGAATGAATACTTTTGATGATATAGTGTAGCTTGTTTTGATCGGATACACCAATGTATACAATATATCACCCAGCACTAACTTGTTCGCTGGACAACAGCGAGTCCACAAAAAAAAAAAAAAAAAAAGAAAAGGATAGGGGGCAACCTGAAGCAAAAGCCTCTTGCAACTTTGAGGAGTTGCATTCCATGGCTAAAATATGCAGCCCAGAAGCTTCTGGGCCCCTTTCCGAAAGAAAAGCAGCAGTTGCTATGACAATGGCAGACAACAGTAATGCACAACACTCAGCTGATGGACAGTGAACTGCAAGTGCCACTCGCACGGGTGCTATTTTGTTTCATAACATTCAAAGAAATTTGTGAGTAATGTTGAGTTAGCAAAAAAACAGTGAGATAATTTTAACAGCTTATTTCCTTTTGCCATTGATTAATACCTCCTCAGTTTTTAAACTAAGAATTCACTGTTATCAGTAAAAAAAAAAGGAGAAATTTTATATAAAATCATGCAAACAAAAGGATTCACTGCAGATTTAGTTTTTTTTAGTCAGTACAACATTTGTTTTAAAATGGAAAATAAATATTTTAGTTGAATTTGTGATTGTTGTGCATACAGAAGAGAATATTTTATTTAAATGTGTTATTGTAGTCTGTACAGCCTTGTTTTGTGCAAACAAATCATATCCTTTTTTCCCCATTGCTTACAACCGAATGTGTAATTAACTAATTAAATATGTAATTCCATTATAACTCTTACAGAAAAATGACTTCAAGACTGCAAGTAATTCACATTTTAAACATGATCACACTTTTTCTCACGTGAAGCACGTTTTCATGTGATCATCTATTCTTTCACGTCATCACACACTCTTAATAGGACTTTTAACATGAACATGTGAAGTGTGCAAAAACCCCATCTGTCTCTTCATATGTGAAATTCATGTGACCTTTCAGAAAATTAATATTTGAATAGTATATTAACACTACATGTAAGACTTTCATCCTAATGCTGCTTATAATTTAATTACACGGGAAACAATGCAAACTGGTTATTCATGTGTCTTCATATGCCAGCAAATCTTCACCAGCTAATACACAATCAAGCAACAATCATTTGAATTCCATCATTACCATCCTCTGGAAAAACATGAATGTGTTTAAATAGCTATATGTAATGCCAAGATGTACTTGGCACATTGCTAATGTGTCTGGCTGCCTATTATTGTGCGAGACGGAAGGTTATACCCTCTGTGTCTTCTGAATCTTATATTGGTGTCAGAGGTGGGATTATACTTTTGGCAGTATCATTCATCAGGCATCTCAGAATTAGTGAAAGGACTGGAGCTAAGAGGACTGCTAGGCTCAACCAAAATTGAGCTCAGATCAGGTCAATGTAGTTATTAAATCAAGTGATCACCAACTCTATGGAGTGGATCTCATCCTACCAGCAATCATGAGGTTAAATTACAACTAGACTTGTTGCAGAGGAGCATGAATTGTTTTCCATGTTTTCTCAGTGAAACCAGAGCGTTTGGTAGGATGGCATGATGGTGCAATTAGCAGCACTGCACTGACAGACCACAGAACATAATACAATTTAAAAGACTATTATTATCTGCGTTGCTGTTCTAATGTTTTTTATGCCTAATGTTTAATAGGGGGAAATTAGTTATAATCTATGGATTTCAACAATTAAGCTGGCTGCCAAATTTTTCATTTACTCACCCTACATTTAATCACGATTCTATTGAGTTTATTTGTTTTAGTGTGTATGCATAGGCCTCAGTAACAATGACAGGCAGATAGGTGGATTGGTTTCTTCACAGCAATGTTAAGAGGTTGGACAGGCATTACAGAAAACTGGGAAAAAAAAATGTCAACCTAATGAAAAAGTGGACATTTGTTGTTTAGATTTGCTACACAACAGTGTGTTAAATGTTAAGCTGCCAAGCTGGACTAGATGGTTGTAGCTAATCAAATCCAGGCTGAATAGAAATGACAACAGCAAACATGCCACCATGCTCGATTACGCAACTCTATAAAACAACATTTGATTTATTTGAACATTGACTTTTCACAGGCATGCAATATAAGTTTCTCATTCTCATTAGGTTGAAAATGAATGTTCCCAATGTTCCTTAAAGCCGGGTGTACACTACAAAGCTAAACTGGACCGGACATGTTTGTGCTTTAATGCACACTCAAGAAATGTGGTGGAAATGCAAACTGTGGATGAATGTGATTGAGAGATACAGATATCAATCTATTTTCCAGCGAAGGCTCACATTTGCCAGTGTTTAACAAGTCTCTTCACCTTTTTTCTCTGCTAGCTCTGCTATTACCTGTATCACTTGTTCAGTTATGTGGTTGACCATCTCACACTATATGAGTCATGAAGGCTATGAGGATATCAGAAGGCCTCAGAGGATTTTAGAGCTGGATTGAAGGACTAAAGACTGACTTGTTTCCCTTCTCACACTTCTAAATCATGCATGTCATCAACCGCCTCCAATCAAGCTCCTGATGGAAATTCGCTGTCAGGTGTGAATAATTGTTGGAAGAGGCATATCAGGGCTAAAAATCGAGTGGCACAGACCCTCTTACAGCCTTTCCAATGTCATAACAGTTGATACAATTTGTAGGCGGAGCATGGATAGACCAATAGCATGGATAGACCAAATCCAGAAAGCCCTGTAATACAAATAAAAACAGGCAGGATAATGCATGCAGAGAGACCGAAAGTGTATATGGCGCAGAGAGAGAGAGAGAGAGAGAGAGAGAGAGAGAGAGAGAGAGAGAGAGAGAGAGAGAGAGAGAGAGAGAGAGAGAGAGAGAGAGAGAGAGAGAGAGAGGAGAGAGAGAGAGAGAGAGAGAGAGAGAGAGAGAGAGAGAGAGAGAGAGAGAGAGAGAGAGAGAGAGAGAGGAAAGGAGTGGGAGCTATGCCTTGGGATCTGTTAATGGCTCGGCACGGAGGTCCAATTCCCATAAAACACTTGATCAGGCTAATTAAAAGAGCCGTGGCGGGATCCATTCTGAGCAGCAGGGCGGCCGGCTGCATGCCAGAGCCGAGCACTCCCACACATGGAAAGCTCAGCCAGCGCCGAGAGCGAGCAAGACGGAGAGAGCGAGAGAGAGCGAGAGAGAGAGAGAGAGAGAGCGAGAGAGAGAGAGAGAGGGGGGGGAAAACTGTGCACTTGGGAATCTCAAACAGAATGCAAGAGGGCCTCCTGGAATCTAACTTCAGTCTGAAGCAGAGTAAAAAGGTTTATATAGCATCATCAGCAGAGGATCTGATTGGACAGAGAATCTGACCTAATCTAACATAACTGACAAATTTAAAGACAAACTAAAATGATATTAATGGCATTGCTGTAATTTGATAAGAGCAGGAGAAAAACGTGTGTTGACAAAAGCACCACTGTCTCCTATTTTCAGCAGCACCCTCACGAGTCATTTTCACAATTGGTTCAAAAATTTCAACACCCCCACTCTAAAAAGTCTATATTCCCTCCCACATTTAACCCGAAATTGCTCACAGTGGGCCATGTTACAAGATCACGTCTGCACCTTGAGACTGCTTATACTAACCCGTTGGCACTGTGCACACTGCATGCTTAAATTATCACACCCTTGCCTCAAACTGCCTGAAATATGTAGTTATGTAATCTCGTCTATATTTGTTAAGTTATTAAATTATAAAAAAAAAAAAAAAGAACAAAAGCATAGACGGAAATCAGGTTTGAAGATGGCTGCGTTTTAGCTGCATCATACTTTTGTCCATTTATATAGTGAACATTGTGAGAGACCACAAAAGTAAGTCTGTTTGAGATTCTTCAACCTCTTCAGCTCCTTGAGACCACCAGTGGTTCCAAAACCCACTTCTTAGTATTCTTAATTAGTATTCTTCATAACTTTCATATTTCATAAGATTAATTCAAAAAGCGGGTGTCGTATGAGAGCTGGAACTGTCGTCTTTCCAGTCAAATAGTTGGATAATGCAACTTTAAACCCTTATAACAGAAGCAGATGAACTGAATTTAGTTTGTCTACTGAAAGTTGTCCACAAATCTGGGCTATAAACTATAAACACATGGTGTCTCTTCAGCGATCTACTCTGTAAAAGTCCTTTTTACAAAATAATACAAAGAGCGTCCAAGATTGTTGTGTATGATCATAAAACACACGTTCTGTTCATTTGAGAGGAGCTTGTACAAAAAAATTAATTAAAATTTACATTAATTTCATGCAGTTACTGCATGAATACTTTGCCTTACAATTTGATAATGTAAACTCAGAAGGAAAAAACAAAGTATACCCTGGAGAAGAAGAGGTTAAGAACATAGACACTGGGTCTGAAGATGAAGGTGAAGATTCAGCAAGCACAAGGTTACGTACATAAACTTCCATTACTTGTGAGATTAACCTGTGGATCCATTGTAAAACTAAAGAAGCAAACTTTTCGGACACCGAAACGTCTCCTGTGTGATTGATTACATTTGCCATGAAAGGAAAATATTTTCTGTTTGCTTTAAACTTTAAATCAACAAGCCATCTGAAATGGTTTTCACTTCTGGTGCATAAAACTCAAAAAGCAGGATGTACATTATCGGATCAGAAGTGATCACATGCTGCGCCTCTTCATTCGACTCATGCAACGCTGCTGCTTGTAATGGAGCTACCCTTCATGGACGAGTTATACATGGTACATATACAACATTAGCACTGTTAATGATGCTAACACTTGAAAGACATTATTTCAAAGTCTTATTTCGTATGCACTCATATTCAGTACATTCGCTGAAGAGCAATATTAATGTGCACATTGTTAACTAGAACAATAGCAGACTTCAAGTCTTAATAAGTTCAATGTGTCTACTGTTGATTGTAGAAATACCATGTAGGGTTCTCATCTGGTTGTCCAGGGGCTTATGTATACGATTTCACTCTAGAAGCAAAGCCTTTTAAGTCAAATCTTAATTTTTATGCATATTACAAAGTCTTAAACACTGCAACAGATTTGTTGTTGATATGAAAAATTCCAATCTGTATTCAGGCCACATCACAGCACTAAGACAGCTCTAGTTAAGATAACTAATGATATTCTTGCCTCAGCACAGCTTTCGATACAATAGACCACAATATCCTCCTTGAAAGGTTAGAAAACATGGTTGGAATCACAGGGACGGCCCTATCATGGTTCAGATCTTATCTAACAGAATGTTATCAGATCATCAGTGTAAACAATTTATCTTCCAATTATTCAAAAGTAAGATTTGGAATTCCACAGGGTTCTATTTTAGGACCATTATTATTTACACTATACATGTTACCGTTATAAGTAACCATTGCAACTTTCATTGTTACACAGATGATACGCAAGTGTACATATCAGCCAAGCCTGATGACAAATACAGATTAAAGAAAATAGAGGACTGTATAAAAGACATGAAAGGCTGGATGCTACGGAACTTCCTCCTACTAAAACAGTAACAAAACAGAGGTTCTCCTTCTGGGTCCAAATTTGGCAAGAAATAAATTACCAGATTTAATTTTAAATCTTGCTGACTTTCCAGTCACACCTGGCTCAGCAGCAAAAAATCTTGGCGTCATAATAGATTCAGATTTATCATTCAATCAACACAGGCAGCATCACTAGGACAGCTTTTCTACATCTTCGCAACATTGCCAAGATAAGAAATGCCCTGTCCCTGCGTGATGAGGAAACACTAGTACATGCCTTTATTACTTCCAGGCTAGACTACTGTAACACACTACTGTCAGGATGCACGAGCAGGAGTTTAAACAAACTCCAACTAGTCCAATATGCTGCAGCCAGGCTCCTCACTAAAACTAGAACATTTGATCAGTCCAGTGCTATCATCACTTAGTTGGCTACCTATTAAATTCTGTATTGATTATAAAATTCTTTTATTGATGTATAAAGCCCTACATGTGCTCGCTCCTGAGAACCTGCAAGACCTTATTTCCTATTATGAGCCATCACAACTACTCAGAGTGCTGGCTTATTAATAGCTCCTAGAATTCAGAAGGCTGCAGCTGGGGGAAGAGCTTTTTCTTATAAAGCCCCAAACTCTGGAATGATCTTCCAGAAAATGTTCAGGACTCAGACAAGGCCTCAATCTTTAAATCTAGGCTGAAAACTCGCTTGTTCAGTTTAGCTTATGGTACTTAATTGTTCTCCTTAGATAAAGGCAGCAGATCCAGGGGTCCATGGACACAGGGAATTATACTAAACTGAGACGCTGGTGCTGTCGTCCCGCTGCTCACACGCGGTCACTCAGGTTTGTGGACGGTGGAGCGGAGGGATGCCGAACTGTCTCAGAGTGCTGCCGTGTCTGTGTCTCCTTCTGGTTCTCTCCTTTTAGTTAAGCTGTCATAGTCAGATCTGCCGGAGTCGTTAGCCACACTCTGGAAATGTTTACATTCCCTGTTTTACGTACAAACAGACAGAATAAAACTAATTCCCTCTCCCTGCCTTTTTTCCGAGTATACAAACGCCCACATGTCCGGCTGGACACTGAAGGACGACTGACTGTCGAGCCCTCCTGCTACCCACTTCAGACCAGCTGCCCACCCCCCCAGCTACCGCCACCTACCTCAGACTAGCTGCCCACCCTACACTGATGTTTTCATAGACTCCTAGCTATTACTACTACAAATACTACTGCTATTAATATTAGTAGTAGTTTGACACCCCCCCCCTCCGTTAAGCCTGGCTCCCAAGGTTTCTTCCTCAGTTCTGAGGGAGCCACTGTCACCCCTGGCTTGCTCACCAGGGGGGTTTTACATTCTTGTTAAAACTCTGTCTTTTCTGGAATTCTGTAAAGCTGCTTTGTGACAACATCAGTTGTAAAAAGCGCTATACAAATAAATTTGATTTGGTTTGATCTGGGTGATCGAGGCCCTCTTCATGGCCACTTATAACAAAAGCAAATAACCCCTGTTAGTTTTTGGGATTGTGGTACAGCCTCAAGAATCAAGACCACAGTTGAAGCAGGGCTTCTACTGTTCTACAGTATTTTGGTGGCTTATTATCATTATTTTAAAAAAAAGTGGGGGTGAGCTGAAGGATTACTCATGTTGGGCGTGTGTGTCTATGTAACCTACCACTGATGAACACCTACATTTATTCCATCATTGTGGTTTTGAATCAGTCATTTTAGCACATCTCGTACACTATATATTCATATTATTACTTTCTCATCCCCCACCCCCCACACCTTTGTTTCTAGGCAAATATTAGGATGTACCATGTGCACTATATATATATATATATATATATATATATATATATATATATATATATATATATATATCGAGTATGGTGCAACTGTCAGGCTTATTTATTAGACGTTGCATTTTTACAACATCAGAGAAAAAAGGAGAGAACATAATTAATTTGGCATAATAATTCATTTGGAAAACTCAATACAGTATCACTTTTTTCAGTATTTAGTGTGTCTTTAATTACAGCTTCCATTCTTTTCAGCTTTCCATTGTTTAAATTAAAAAAAAAAAAAATTTTGCATTTGTTGCTTTTCATAATCCAGATAATGC
>NC_051230.1:26263653-26276153 GCF_015220715.1 Pygocentrus nattereri | reverse complement strand
CTGTTCTCATGTTAGGACCACATGTTAAAACCATGACCAGAACTAGTAAAATAGTATATATGGTTAAGAAAAGTAGCAAAGTGAAAATGAAAGGTGCTACAAGTCTAAGTAATCAAGAAAAGCATGCATCCTAAAAAGAAGTCACCTTCATTAATTGTAAGGCTTAAGTGTATAAAAGCCTTAGGCTCATTTGAAAGATAATCAATATATAGTCGCTGTCAGAGCAAAACCTTGTTTAAACTGTGGACCTCATTCCAGATTTTCTTAAATTTGCTCTTGAGAAAGGTCCTAAGAAAAAGTCTATGCCAAATTCATGACAGGTTCTTAAACTTCAGAACTGTTCTCACCTTTCTGGTCTTGGGTGTGTGTAGGTTCTGTTCTTACCTAAGATACACAACCCCAATTCCAGTGAAGTTGGGACGTTGTGTAAAACATAAATAAAAACAGAATACGATGATTTGTAAATCCTTTTCAACCTATATTCAATTGAATACACTACAAAGACAAGATATTTAAATGTTCAAATGGATAAACTTTGTTTTTTGCAAATATTCACTCATTTTGAATTTGATGCCTGCAACACGTTCCAAAGAAGTTGGGACAGGTGCATGTTTACCACTGTGTAACATCACCTTTCCTTTTAACAGCACTCAATAAGTGTTTGGGAACTGAGGACACTAATTGCTGAAGCTTTGTAGGTGGAATTCTTTCCCATTCTTGCTTGATGTACAACTTCAGTTGCTCAACAGTCCGGGGTCTCCGTTGTCGTATTTTGTGCTTCACAATGTGCCACACATTTTCAATGGGAGACAGGTCTGGACTGCAGGCAGGCCAGTCTAGTACCCGCGCTCTTTTACTACGAAGCCACGCTGTTGTAACGCGTCCAGAACGTGGCTTGGCGTTGTCTTGCTGAAATAAGCAGGACGTCCCTGAAAAAGACGTTGCTTGGATGGCAGCAGATGTTGCTCCAAAACCTGTATGTACCTTTCAGCATTAATGGTGCCTTCACAGATGTGCAAGTTACCCATGCCATGGGCACTAACACACCCCCAGACCATCAGAGATGCTGGCTTTTGAACTTTGTGCTGATAACAATCCAGACAGTTCTTTTCCTCTTTGGCCCGGAGGACATGACATCCATGATTTTTCAAAAACAATTTGAAATGTGGACTCGTTAGACCACAGGACACTTTTCCACTTTGCGTCAGTCCATCTCAGATGAGCTCAGGTCCAGACAAGCCGGCAGCGTTTCTGGGTGTTGTTGATATCTGGCTTTCGCTTTGCATGGCAGAGTTTTAACTTGCACTTGTAGATGGAGCGACGAACTGAGTTCACTGACAGTGGTTTTCTGAAGTGTTCCTGAGCCCATGTGGGAATATCCGTTACAGAATGATGTGGGTTTTTAATGCAGTGCCGCCTGAGGGATCGAAGGTCACGGGCATCCAATGTTGGTTTCCTGCCTTGCCGCTTACTTGCAGAGATTTCTCCAGATTCTCTGAATCTTTTGATGATATTATGGACTGCAGATGATGAAATGCCTAAATTCCTTGCAATTGCACATTGAGAAACATTGTTCTTAAACTGTTGGACTATTTGCTCACGCAGTTGTTCACTAAGTGGTGAACCTCGCCCCGTCCTTGCATGTGAACGACTGAGCCTTTCAGGGATGCTCCCTTTATACCCAATCATGACACTCACCTGTTTCCAATTAATCAGTTCACCTGTGGAATGTTCCAAACAGGTGTTTTTTTTGACCATTCCTCATCTTTCCCAGTCTTTTGTCGCCCCTGTCCCAATGTCTTTGGAGCGTGTTGCAGGCATCAAATTTAAAATGAGTGAATATTTGCAAAAAACAATAAAGTTTATCCGTTTGAACATTAAATATCTTGTCTTTGTAGTGAATTCAATTGAATATAGGTTGAAAAGGATTTCATTGTATTATGTTTTCATTTATGTTTTACACAACGTCCCAACTTCACTGGAATTGGGGTTGTACATCATGAAATACTGAATGTCATGAAAACTGCATGAGCAGGTTTTAAGAAGAAATTTCTCCTTGAAAACAGTTGGCGAATGGGGCCCATTCTTATCTTCCAATGAAAGTGAATGTAAAAAGATTTTTCCAAGTATATTTGGGCTATTTCAATGGGTCCATTATCATTATGAAATGTTCACACAATGTAAAGGACAGTTGGTGATACAAGGTTTTGTCTCAGACAAGGTAAAGGTTCACAAGCGATCTGACATTCATGCAAACATACTGCAATACAAGAGAGTGAGTAGATAAAGATAATTACTCTCGATAACACTTCAAAAAAGGGAAAATGGCCTAAATATGTTGGATAATTGTATAATAATCTTGTATAAAGCTCATAATGAGGCAATGTTAGATGTACTGCATATATTTAGGACATCATTTTCACTTCAGCATTTGTATGAAATTGCAGTAATACAGAGGCTGGACCAAAGATGAAGATGTAATTCTCAGAAGGCCATTACCATTGATTACATAAGCCTGTGCTAATGAAATGTTCTAATTGTGCAGTGAGCACTGTGCAGTGTGAAAGAATCGAAGCTACTGGGCTGTACCTGACAACCTTGGAATAGAAAATAAGAATTTTCCCCTGTTTAGCAAAGAATTCCCCAAAGGACAGCCACAACTACTGCTTGTTATCTTTTCATCTCACAGCTAATCTGTGTGCATAGACACACACACACACACACACACACACACACACACACACACACACACACTTCACTCTGTTACCCAGGTGTGTGGGGCATGAATTCCTGTGGCACACTCACACAGGCTCGAGGAAGAGCGCGAACAATTATCCTCAATATCTGTCAGGCATATGACAGCTCCTATGAACACCCCTCCCAAACACACACACACACACACACACACACACACACACACACACACACACACACACACACACAGCCCTTCCTTTCCCTTTCCTCAGAAGGAAACAAGAGATGTAGGAGACTACAAAGAAAGGGTACTGCATCTTATTGTTCACACTAGCTGTGAATTCTTTTTTTTCTCTCTCTCTCTCTCTCTCTCTTTTGGTCTCTCCCTCTCTCTCTGTCTCTCACTCCCACTCTCCTCCCCCTCTTTCTCTGTCTCCTTGCCTTTTTACTGTTCATTACCCAGCACATTTGCATGTGAGCTAGCTTGGTGCCAGAGCACATGCGTGGTGTGGCGAGAGAGAAACTGGAGAGAAAGGGATTAGTATAATGGAAGTCACTGGTGTGTGTGTGTGTGTGTGTGTGTGTGTGTGTGTGTGTGTGTGTGTGTGTGTAAATTCTGGGGTCTATTTAAGACAATGTGTAACGGAGCGATAGTGAACGAGAAGCAGAGATACAGCCTTTAATTAAATGCTGTTGTCAAGTTTTTTTTGTTTCTCCCACACTGAACGAGTCCAATGGCTTGTCGTTCTTTGCACAGAGTAACCAAACCGATTATACTAAATTAAGCAATATGTGCATTTTAGGAACTCTAATATTCCCCGTAGCAATTAAACCTGTTAGCATAAAGAATGCATATACTTGAACAACTACAGCACTTGGTTAAATTTGAAAATGTAAAAAAAATAATCAAAATCAAACTCAAAATGATGACACTAAACTTACCAATAGCAATTACCAACCCATTAAAAGAGCAGCAGTTAAAGCTGTTAAACTATGCACAAAGGTCAAAAACAACTGAAAAGTTTAACAAGGAGTCTAAGCCATATCAAATCTGTGCCTGTTTGGGACTAATCTACTCTTCGCAGACTTAACCAAGCAATATCTGCATACATTTATAAACCCTAACTCCAGCCTGGCTGCAGATACCAAATGATGCGACTACCATACGTAAGCCAGTGAGATCTGGACAGCAAACCTCCAGTTTTGTGCCTAAAACGGGGGGGGTCCTTTAGATCACAGGAGGTACCTAAATCCCCCCCTGAACCCTTCAAAAGGATTACTTCCCCTCTCTCTCCATGATATCTCAATCTGCTGGCGGGTGGTCCTGGAGGGAAGATTCCTAAAGCAGAATTGTTCCATCAAATATTGAAAAAGTGTTGAGCTTTAGCGAATCAAGGAAATCAAGTCAATGGAAATAATCTCTACACAGGTACAAGGAACAGGCTGCCTGTGAATTCTGCATTTTCTTTGGCTCCCCATTAATGAGATTCTTTCAGCCTGATATGTGCCACTGAGCAAACAATGGCTTTGATAGAGGTTCCTCGAAAAGCTGAACTCATCTGCTGAGCTCCAAACCTGGCCTCTTGCCACCATTGTCTACATCTCACTTGAAGAAACTTTCAGTATGTTCTCTTCTTCACATTGCATCTTATACAATATCATCCTCCTGTAATGTTTTATTGAGAGTATATATTTTTTGTGTTATTGCATTATCTACCTGTCCACAGATGTACTCTAATCTTTTATTATTTTTCACTTTCTGGTTGCAACAGCTACTGGGAGAAATGTACTTGACAGTACTCAATGCAAACATCCAATACCAATTTCCCTCCAGTCGAGTAATTTTAAACACAAAAAACTACAGAAGATATCTGTATGTTTTTGGGAGAAAGAAATCTGTATAGCTTGCAGAACGAAAGTGAGCACAACTTTTCAGTTGATAGTGATCAAGATGGTGATAGGTTGGCTTTTAAATTTCACAATTTAACCTGGGCTTACTTACAGGCAAACTTCATCAGTGAACTAAAAGTGATCACGTCAATCTGCTGAATTCACTGTCTACATAACTGTTTAGGTTCACTTCCAACAAGGCCAGACAAACTCGGGAAAGAGAGAGGACCTGGTTGTTAATTGCCCGTACTTGATCATGGTATTACCCCAAATTAGGTCTAATTAGGCAGGGTAAGCTGGGCTGAACTGGGCGCGTGCAATGCTGAGCCCTGGAGGGCACGCCATGATACTTTTATAGCCGGCTGGTTGGTCTGGCTGTGCCAGTTCGTTGTTCACGGCATACTGCTGAGGTGATTAAGGGAACAGGGTCTTTGCTCGTGCTGGGCAGAGGACGAGGAGGATTCAAGGGACTAATTATCAAAGAGAGCCTATAATCAAACATCCGAATCACAAACACACACGCGATTGCCATAAAAATCCTTTGGCATACATCCAGGAGTCATTTCATCCAATTAGGTAAATGACTGTAATGGCAATGAACAGGGGGAGAAAGAGGGAGAGGGAAGCATGAAGCAATCAGTAAATAAAAAAAGCAGAACAAATATATGCAAAAGCATCAAGGGGGAAATTTCATTATGAGGCTCTTTAGTGTGGGTTTCCTCTTCAGGTTTATGGGATTTAGTGCAATGCATTTGTTTTCATGTGAAAGATTCTGTTGCCACTGAAAACCAGTGGTGTGAATTTATCAAGGCAAAGACAAGGTTGAATCCAACTGAAATCCAGATTTGTGTCAAATAAAATAACACATTTAGAAATGCTTCATTAAAAATTGAGTTAGAATTTTCTAGCTGTGTATTTGATGAAACCAAACGATTTTTATCCAATGAAGTACACACCAATAGCTATGTCAGTTCTATTTCCAAGCGTCGAAGCCAACTAGCAGCAAAATTAGCTACAGGCCATTCCACGCTGATATGTTCCAGACACTTCCAAACATGTGTCAGACGGGCCCTAGACAAGGTATTAGCCCCAATCCACCCCCACCTCAACTCAGTGCCTGTGCCTCTGAGGTTAGGAATGTTCCTGACACAGGGCTGAGGTGCAGCCTTCTCTGATCCTGCCATGTTAAAAGTCACATTCCTCATTGGTGTGCCACCTCTGCTCGCTACTGGCCAGACTGTGCCCCGGGGCGAAAGGACCGCTTGTTCTGAGTGACAGCATGAGTGCTCTAGGCCTTTGCCATGCACTTGTTAAACCCAGCCCCTCCCATGGCAGCCGGGCTAACTGTCAGTCAAGTAGGGGCTTCGGCCAGTACGAAAGGCATTCCGTCAAATTGAAAAAACCCAAAAGCATGTCAAGGCCCAGAGGGATGGGGGGACAGGGGAGTTAACAGTGTAATGACTACACAGTGATGGTGCAGTGATATAAACAGAAGATGAGACATCTCTGGAACGCAGGGAAAAAGTTTGTGTGCATAATTTTGAGAATTTCAATGTCTTAATAATTCATGCTAATGGGAAGAAGCTTTTATTAAAAATGTACAAGCTTGTTTAAGTTGTTGTTTTATCTTAGTGGGAGATACAGATTATAGCAGAGCTGTTGGGGGGGCAACAAGAAAGCAAAAAGGTTTAGGACTAATAGTTTTATATAAGCATGAAAATCTAAAACTGTAGTCATTGTTTAATAACAAAGACTAGGCCTGTGACTCCAAGGCTTCGTTTATACAGCAGGTAAAAGTGGCCCAAATCTGATCTTTTTTTCCTCAAATGTGACAGATGTGTGTGTGTGTGACTGTGTGAACAGCAAAAAAAAAAAAAAAAATGCACTGAATCTGACGTTCAATTCCAATTTGAGACACTTTCATATGTGGTACTGAAATCTGATCCGTATCCAATCTGTGGCAATGCGACTCTGTCTGAACAGCCAGATCGGAATTCATGACTTTTACATCAGAAAAACGACATTCGTCATTTCACGCTGCTGAGACTCAAATATTCAGGCTGATGTTTCTGTACCAAAACCCGTTATAAGAGACTCATCGCATCCACTTCGTATTTGAAGAGGTTTCGAACGAAGTGGCCAAGCGCGGCCGGAGTAGCCAGAGGCGGCAGTGTCAGAACAGTCCAGACAATCCGAGGACCCGAACCAAAGAAGTGGACCTGGCCGAATAACGTGCCTCTTTTACGGCGAACTCGAACACAATGGGGGTGATGAGTCCAGCTGTCAACCACTGGAACTTCATAAATCGCTCCTGCGATGCTGGTGAAGACAAAACTGGGAGTGACTTTTTTTGATTGTTTATCTCTGGACGAGGCAAGTGAAGCATTGTTCTTTTGCGCATGCGGGTAGGTTTGGAAGTGTGATCTGGTGAGACTGATGTCGCATACAGGTCACATTTAAAAGACAGTGTGAACAGCCAAACAAAAAAAAAATAAATAATCGGATTTGGTGAGAAAATCAGATTCAGGCCACTTTTACCTGCTGTGTAAACATAGCCCAATTAATCCACACATTAACCAGCAGCTGCTTGAAACTCCACATACTACAGCAAAATTCTTAATGCAATGAGAATCACAGCTGTTTCAAGTGCAAGTGCACCATGAGCACAGTGTTCGTGACAGTTTTCCACGGCTAGACTGCACCCCTATCTCTTGCTAACACCAATATTAGTCATAGGTTCTAAAATGTAGGAATGTGCCACTTTAACTCTTTCTTGTCTGTACATGATATTCAGACACGTCCAGTCAAGCACATGAATCTGACTGTATATGGTGACAATGTAGGCCTCATATAGGTAGTTGTACTGTTTTCCATATAGGATTTATAGAATTCATCGTTCTTGTTGATGTTCTTACTATAATAGTCAGGAAGGACAGATTTATTCACAATTTTCAATAATGTGTGGGCAGGTAAATTCAGGTTTTTTATTGCAAAAGAACAAAAATGCAGAGGCTTTGCTTTATGATTCTGCAGAACTATGCTGATGCAAAATTAGAACTCGAGCACTAGCACACAGAAGTGTCATTAACAAGCAAATTTGTTGTGTAATGGCATATAAATCTTGTACAAGCATGCCTCAATGAGGTGCGTGGGAAGCCGTGTACAAACAGTTGAGAAAGCGACATTGTGTAAGCGACTGATCATTAAGGAAAAATGTGTGTGTTGGGTCGATTGAATGTGTTCCTGCCTGTCGGGAGCTGTTGAACCTGAGCCCTATGGTGTGTGTGTGAGTGTGTATGAGAGAGAGTGAGAGAGAGAGAGAGAATCAGACTTCTGTGACTGATCTATTGAGAGGGCATCAGCGAGAATGCCTCTACACTGGGTCTGATCAATACCACGTTATTTGTTTGTGTGCGCGCAAGTGTAAAATTGTGTGCTCCCTCACCCGCTGCGGCTCTGAGTTAGGACCCAGGGTTTAAGGAGGCAGTTAAGCCAAGGGAGCAGTGGAGGGGAGAAAAAGACAGAGCAGGATTGGCATTTCCATCAGCAAGGACAAGGCGAGCTGCTCAGGTCTTTGCAGCCGATCTATGGTTACGAGCACATGGCTTTGTAGAACCTCAGCCAGTGATACAGTTCCCATTAGACATTTTATAGATATACACGCATTGGCCTCTGTATTAGACAAAATCAACCCTGCTGACACACCTTGTGGCTATATGGATAAGAGATTATAGTTTGTCCTTTTAGTAAACCCACTCACTCACTCACTCACTCATGTTTAGCAACTGAATATTCTCCACAAGAGCACTCACTTAGCACTGGGCTTTGGTGCTGCGTAAGAGTGGTGCTTTGCATCATTTACACTATGCAACTCAGCTCCATACACAATTTGTGTTAGCCATCTTTAAACCCAGGGGTGTCGGGTTAATTTTTGGCCACAATTCTGCAGAGATTAATGTCTTCCCTCTCCTAACATTTGGAACTGAACTCATTAGGGCCTTGCTAATTAGCTGAGTTGAAGCCGGTGCATTTAATAAGGTAGGACGTCAAGCTCTGCAGTGGTGGGGCCTAGAGAGAAACACTGACACCCCTACCTTCTTTCCTCAGTAGTTTCTGAAGGTAGGGCATATGCAGGCTAGATTTGTGGTTGGCAGACTATTCTCAACCCAGCAGTGCTTGAATCCGCTGTAGCAGTGTAATGCACACTACCCTGCTACTAGCATGCTGTGCTGTAAATGGTCCACCACACAAATAATATCTAGCCTAGTGGTGGACTTTTGGTAGTCCCATTCCACTGATGAATGGGGTAGAGGGTGGGTGAAAAACTGAACAGTAATGATGAGCTACAGTTAGTGATCATACACTTACAAAGTGAACTTATATGGAAGGTCTACCAGATTAAACAGCAAATGAGCGTATGTACAACAAGGTGAGTGCAGCTAATAATGCCAAAAGTAACTTAGTTTTGGTCAACTAAGCTTTGTGGGACTCTGTGGTTCCTAAGATAGGAGCAGGAGCCAGCAGATACTCAAAAAGAGTTGCAGGGCATCTTAAAAGCCAACATTGAACTGGTCGTAAGCTGCACCACAATCATCTCCATTCCTACACCCTACACAAAATGTCTTTTAAAAAAAAAAGGAAGCATGTTGCCCAAATGATCCCAAGAACAGCATATCCACAGTGAAATATGGAGGTTGGAGCATCATGACATGGTGCGGCTGTGGTTGTGGTTGGTTAGTGTAGTGGGTAACACCTCTGCCTTCTACGCTGTAGACTGGGGTTCAATCCCCACCTGGGCGAACACCCTACACTATGCCAATAAGAGTCCTTGGGCAAGACTCCTAACACAGCCTTGGCCTACCAATGTAAAATGATCAAACTGTAAGTCGCTCTGGATAAGAGCATCAGCCAAATGCCGTAAATGTAAATATAAATGTAAATGCAGCATTACCCGTCACTGAAGGAGACAAGAATGGAAAATTCAACCAATCTTCTGACTTGAGTCACAACAAAAAAATTGAGAGATTTTGAAATTGCAATTCCAGCAGAGAGATCCTCATAACCAAGAGGAACTGAAGAAGGTTTGCCAGGAAGAATGGGCCCACGATGCTGCATTATTCATTTGTGCTGCATTTTCCTCATTATTATTCATTTAAACACCTTTTCCCCATCAATTTCATGCTTTTGATCAATCTTTGTTTCTGTCATTGATTCTATTTATATAATAGGATCATATTTATAAGCCAAATGACGTGTCTGATTACTTGTTTTCACTGTACTGTAACTTAACTATTAAACCTTTCATTAAACTAGATAACTACCCCAGATAAAATATCAGAATCTTATCTATCCAATCAAACTAACTATCGTCAGCCCACTAAGTAATTTGCTCTATATAGACTATGTTTAATCTCCACCAATTATGCAAAGCCACACAGTTAACCTAGACTTGGCAATGACATGACGCTTTATAGCCGGAGGGTTGGACAGTTCTAGACAATCTCTGACCCAGTTCAACACCCTTACTTCCCTACTGCATTCAACACACAACACTGGCCTCCCTTTGTAGGCCTGACTGCTGCTCCACAGATGAAGAGGTGGCGGTCTTGGCTCGGTCACGGTTGGCGCTGGCCGCTGCTCTTAATCCGACTCAGTGGTTTGTACTGGTGAGCCGATAACAGCACGCAGTGACTGAATGTCTCTACTCTGTGACAGTGTGATGCATGAGCTACCAGGCGCTCCCACTTAGCCTAGTGCAGCGAGTGAGGCTCCCTGTAGGGGTCTTACAGCCACTGTAGCAGCCTGAGAGGAAGTGTGGCTTCAGATTGGCTCTGACAGATATACGGGTGGCAAGCGAGGAGTCGCTAGATGGCAGTTGCTGGTGGCAAGCTGGTGTAGTGATAGACAGTAAAAGCTTACAGAATAATACATTCTGGACTTGGCCAAGTGAGGTGTCTTTTACAACCGTGAGGCAATGACAATGTAGAACGCTCGTTCAAAGGGAAACAGCTCCACACATCTTTGATACATTGATCTCACAATACGTCACATTGACAGAATGTCAGTGTTAGCAGAATCCACTACTTTGTAACTCTACCTTTCCACGGTTGCAGTGAGAGACTATAACTCATTTTTTCAAGCACAATTTATATCACTCATCATCTAGCTTTTTTCTGTGGTCAGTTTTTAACCACGGAAACACTCTTGGCTGCATATTTGTGAGTGGGGAACCGATCTCAATCTAGCAATGACAGTGAAGTATGTAAAAGTCTAGAAACAAGACTGTGCCTAATACTCTCATACCAGCATACGCACTACCATGCCACTACATCGCCAGCGTCAATACTGTGCTGAAAACAATCCGGATAATATCTGACCAATAGTGGTTCTATGGTCAGAAATTGACCAATGATTAATGAGCTAGAGGGTGGCTAACAAGTTGGGCATAACAGATGGGCTACATTCTGTAACTGGACACTCATATAGGAGACCAAGTGACCAGTCAGGGAAAATACAAGGTAGGCATTACTAATAAAATGGACTGTGAACTTACACCAGTGGTTTTCTGGTCCTGACGTATCCTTGCTCTGCACTCACACAACTACTTCAACTCTGGAAGGCTTGTAAATTAGCTACATAGTTGAATCAAAAGTGAGCCAGGAAAAAAAGATGTAGATAAAAGGCACTCCATAACCATGGATTACACTGGAGTGCATTCTATCAGACATTAATTTGCTCAATAAAAAGTTAGCAGATTAGCACATCATCATGAACAGTGAGAAATACCCTTAGATTTACTACTCAGGGTAACCTCTTAAACTATAAGGGTCTGAATGTGGGCCCTCATTCTCAAAACCACGACACACAATGTAGCTTTTTAGTAGTTTCTGAATTCACAGCATTTACTAAATAATAGGACTAAGGTCGAAGGATTACTAACTGAATAATAAGTCCGGTGATCAAGGGGTTAAATCACAGAACCAGCAGAATGTAACAAAGTGCTGAAGAAAAGGATGCATAACCCGCTTGAGCCCACCCAAAATGCCACACCATTGACAGCAAGGGAATAGGTAAAGCTCCACAATGTGATTATAACTAGCATATCTCGTGGGAGGTTTGGATAAATGGATGTGTGTGTGTGTGTGTGTGTGTGTGTGTGTGTGTGTGTGTGTGTGTATTTCTAGCATGCCACAGTTGGCCTGTCCACAGATAAGCATGCTGAAACTTGACGCTGGATTCTGGATAAAGTTTTGTTGTACAGAGACAACAGGTGCTTCAGGTTGGGTGCCTTATGGACGCATGATCACACATTGGTGTGGACCCATTTGCACGTACCATTTGATTTCAAGAACTAAGCTTACAAAAAAGGGCTGTGCCAGACTATTCATTGCCAACAACTAAACAGCAAGAGTCACTACTGATGACACTGATAGTCATCTCTCTTGCTAAGAAGATGCACAATATAAAAATGAAACAATTTATTTTATAGTAAAGTAACAGATTTAGTGGTAAATAATGTAAAAGCTCATACTATTACTGTTAATTTGGACAACTGTAATATTTAAAATATGTAATATTTAAAATATTTTTTGGTGTAGCTTCAAAATACTGCAGACAATCGTACAATTAGATGAACATGGCACTGTCAGAACTACATAATTAAGCTGCTGTGCGCAGTTTAATCAAAAATCACCTCAACGAATCACAACAATTTTTTTGCTGATAATGAGTACTGAAAACTATCTGGAATGTCTGCAGACCATGACACACATTCAGATTCACATATTAGTGTGTGTTCAGCTTGATGAGTGGGCGGTTTTTGACACTGCTGGACTACAAACAGTCCACCAACCAAAAATATGTCGTGTCCTGTGAGCAGCGTTCCATAACCACTAATACATAAATAGGTAGATGGA
>NC_051230.1:26256153-26258653 GCF_015220715.1 Pygocentrus nattereri | reverse complement strand
TCAATATACTTGGTGTTCCACACGGGCAGCATTACAGTCAAAGATTATTCCATTAACAGCACAAGTTTTTTTTTTGTTTTTTGTGCCGTGCACAGTTGCTGTAAAGCGATCATAGGTGTGTGTACATTGTGGATTTTACAGTGACTTTGAATGTCGGCATGCACTGCTACTAGGACTGTTGAAATGCTACCAAACTGCTCTGCACACTCAGCCTTCTATTTTTCAATTAAACCCTCCACCTGACATAATAACCCCTTCAGTCTTCTACAGATCATTTGGAGACGAGTTCTGTTATTTCTTTCACTCCTTCGCACTCTCTACAACCCCCCACCCCCCCCCCCTCCTTTTGCTCAGCGGATCTATATCTTCGATTGCACAGCCAGTGGCTGTCAGTCATTTTATTAGCGGATGACTTGCTGGGTCAATAGTGTCGATGCTGCAGCTCGGACAGTGACCTAAATGAGTTCCTGCGCAAAGCCAAGCACAAAAAAAAAAAAATATCCACATCCTCCATTTCACAAGGATGGCAGTGTCAGTTTATTAGATACATCTACTATGATACCTGTACTGGTTGCCAATTTTTATCAGAAACACCCACCACATAGATGCACGTTGTCCGTTTACAATTACTGACTGCAGAGCATCTGGACAATTTATCAGCCCCCTATGTCCTCTGCCTATCAATGGAAGGGGGCTGTCATAGGACTGCCACTGAGCATCAGACATCGCAGCATTGATTGAGCTTTTACACCTTGGCACTACTGCTGGGTTAAGAAACCACAGAAGAAAGACTAGAGGATGACTAACGCAGTTAGAGTGTAACTGCAAAATGGTGGACTAGCAAGTTGGGGGTTCTATTAAAGTAGTCATTTAGTATACATTCCCAGAAATGACTGCCTTCTGTGGAATCTTCATAGCACTTCTCACTTTGCAGTCAAAGGGGAACACACTTGACTTGTCCATGTGTGGCCCCTTGCTCTCCATTCGCCCTCTTTCAGGCCTCCCTCTCTTCTTTCCTCATTGTTTAACCTGTCATACCACAGATCTCTGGCCCGTGAAAATGGGACTACAAATTCCGAGCCTAAAAATGACTCTTTTTCTCCTTAATAGACTCAAGTGCTAGCAATCCCTCCTCCATCCTTTGCCTCCCCCTTTTTTTTCACATATCCCCTCCCAATCCCCCTCCCTTCAAGCGTTTAAATTGCTGATTGATTTTCGAGAATCTGGGCTCGATTCGCTGGCCCTAGTTCCAACGTCTCTGCTCATTGATCGGCTCACCAGGCTGCTGACTCGCAAGTCGGAGGAGCCATCCTCTGCCGCCCTGCGGAAATGAACTTGTTAGATGGGCCCACCGATTTATTGCCTGTGAATGTGCGTGTGTGTGTGTGTGTGTGTGTGAGGTTAGGGTAAGGCTTCTTTCACAGAAAATTCAGGCATCTATCAGATGAGCCCTGAGATTCATGTGTGTGTGTGAGGCTTCAATTAACCCTCCTAGGTCCTCCATGTCCTACTCACCTCAGCATGCCTTTATTTACATTTTGTGGAATAGTTTCTCATTCATAGCCCACTGAAACAAGTAGAGAACCTCTGTTAAAAGTGTGGATCCTTAAGTTTCCATCAGTACCACATTTGTGTTTGTAAACAGAAGAGGATATATTTTATTATGCCTTCAATTTGAAAAAAAACATCCTTTACTCTTTTGACACTGTCATTTGTTTTATCCAAAGTGCAGACCTGAGGCTGTCGATGCCGAATGCTAGTTGAATGTACATGTAATTAGTTACATATTTAACTACATAATTACTTGTGCTGTGTATTGAGTGTTTGCAAAATTATGATTGAGACACTTCTCAGCCAATCACAATCCTTTAAGGACTTCCTCAGTTAAGTGAAGGAAAAGCTCTGATGAAACTCCTTAGAACAAACCTGCAGTGAGAAAGGCGATGGAGGTAAATTAGTCAGAATTATTCGTTTAAGAAATGGTGGAAATGTGTTGCTGAGGAACATACAATTGTATGTTTTCACAAAGCTGAAAAAACGTTAGGATTAATCTATGTGGGGGGGCCACGCTCTCAGCTCAACGTAGACGTACACTGGCTCTACGGTGAGCTAAACTTTATCTTTGTTATTGTCTTTGCTAAAAATATGAAATTTAATATGATGTCTAGATAACTTTACAGAGACATGTTAAGGTCAGTTTTCTTAGCTGCTGAAAGCTTCGCTTGACAAATCAGTCAAATTTAAAGCATCACATTAAGAACAATCTATTGTGTCATTTCATTCAATAGACAAAATTCTCACTGAAGGACGACTGACTGCTGAGCCCTCCTGCTACCCACTTCAGACCAGCTGCCCATGCCCCAGCTGACACCACCTGCCTTGGACGAGCTGCCCACCCTACACTGATGTTCTCATAGACTCCTAGTTATTCCTAATACCAATATTACTGCTATTAATATCAGTAGTATAATCACTTGTAGGTAGTTTGACCAGAGGAGGA
>NC_051230.1:26203653-26251153 GCF_015220715.1 Pygocentrus nattereri | reverse complement strand
GACACTCCAAGTGAGTGTCTTGAGAGTAAATAGGAAGTGGCGACTGATTTCCTGGGTGATTTGTTTCCCTAGCAGACATGACCGCCCCGCCCCAACCCCCCCTATTAGTTTCTAATAAACCAACGATAAAAGTTTGCGAAGCCTAAGAACCTTTGAAGAGCTTTCATGGAAATTGTTTTAGGCCATTGGACCACATCAACTTTGTCATCCATGATGACTCCTTGCAAACTGATGACATACCCTAAGAAGGAAACTGTCTATAAATGAAACTTGCATTTCTCACCTTTCAAGTATAGATTATCTAACAGACATTTCAGTACGTGATGCACGTGTCAGACATGGGTTTCCTTATCAGGTGAATAAACCAATATGTCATCTAAATAGATGATAACGTATTTACCAAGTACTTCTCTAAGGATCTCATCAATAGAAGCCTGACAGACAGACAGAGAGCCCGGAAGGCATCACTTGGTATTCATCGTGCCCCCTGGTGGTCACAAAAGCAGTCTTCCATTCATCACCTTCTTTTATTCTTATCAAGTTGTAGGTGCTCCTAAGATCAAGTTTGGTGAAATATTTGGTCCCTTTTAACTGTTCCAACGCAACAGGTACTAGTGGGAGAGGATAAGGGTAGCTTTTAGACACTTGATCGAGAGCCCTATAATCAATACAGGGGCGGAGACTCCCATCTTTCTTCTTAATAAATAAGAAACTAGAGGCAATTGGAGATGTAGAGGGGTGAATGAATCCCTGTTCTAGGGCTTCACTGATATATACATGTCTAGGGCTCTTTCGTCTTCTTGGGTCAAAGGATATATATGAGCCGGGGAAAACGGGGTTCTCTATCTGCTCTAAAGAACAATCCCATGGTCTATGTGGAGGTAATTTAGTAGCATAATGCTTGCTAAATACATCTTTCAGATCGAGGTATTCAGGCAGAACTTGGAAATTATCATCAATGTTGGGGCTAGAGATGCAGTTATGTCTACAAAATTCTGACTACCTATTTATGGTATGATCAGACCAGGAAATGGAAGGATTATGCTTTTCTAGCCATGGTAGACCTAAGATCATATCAAATTCTGAGTTCTGTAATACTAGTAACGTCAAAGTCTCTGAATGAAGTGCACTAGTTTAAATTCATATTGGTTGTGTTACTTCAACAATGATTCCATGAGCAGCTGATTCCCCATCAAGAGCAGTGACTTTCAGAGGGGTCTTCAATGGGTCTACCAGGATCTCTAGCTGCTTTACCACTCTCTTCTGGATAAAGTTCCCCTTGTCTCCTGAATCAATTAGGGCTGAAATGACGAGAACAAGTCTGAAAGTACACAGTAACAGGTATCATGAAAGACTTCGAGACCAACCCCTTTGTGGGAATACTCACAGTATTAGCACATGGACTATACTCCACATGCTGTCCAGGGGTCATTGACTTCAAGTTTTGTGGTCTGACATGGCATTCACGAATGCAATGTCCCACTTTACAACAATACAGATGAAGGTGTTCTTTCATACGGCGCCGTCTTTCCTTGCTGGGGAGTTGGAAAGATTCACACTGCATAGGCTTGGGTTTATCCATTGTTTCAGCAATTGGGTGCACATGAGGAGTAGTGGTGCCAGTCTGGGTCTCGTTCTTCGTTATGGTCTGATGACGTAATAGATGATCCATATGAATCGCAACATTAATGATCTGGTTTAGGTTCAGTCCATCATCTTTACTGGCCAGGTCATACAGAATGTCAGCATTCAGTCCTTGCCGGAAAACCACCAGTAACGCAGCCTCATTCCACCCATTACTAGCAGCCAGGGTTCGGAACTCCAGAGAATAATTGACAACAGAGCATTTGCCTTGGAAAAGTTTGGACAAAAGTTCGCCAGTTACTTTGCCTTCGTATGGATGATCGAACACTATCTTAAACTCATCTAAGAATTGCACATAGGTTAGTCTCTGAAGATGAGCCCAGCTAGTGGTGGCCAATTCTAAAGCTCTGTTAGCTAACCTAGAAACCACAAAGGAAATTTTGGCTTGGAGAATTCTCAAAAAACACAGAGCACTGAAGTAGAAATCTTCTACACTTATCTGGATTCCCCTCAAACTTATCTGGTTTGATGACCGAGAAGCAGGCAGAAGTATTCTCAACTCTAACAGCAGTAACTTGAGATGATAGTTCTGTAGCTGGCCGGTTAAGCATTTAACACTAGCCACTAGTTGAGCTGACTGATGCTGCTGCTCAGTCTGCTGTTCAGCAATAGCCTCTAAAGAGCGAGTTACCCCCGAAAGGACATGTTGGTGTCATCCCAGCACCTGTCCTTCTTCCATCAGAGCTTTCTGAAGGGCTTTGGAGTCCGCCATCTGTAAGTTAGGCGAGGTATTTTGTATCGGTGTCCCAGAAATCAGACACTGGCGGACATTAAAAGAGGCATCAATTTTAATGTTGAGATCCACAACCAAAATCATAATCCAGAAACAGGCAGAAAGGTCAAAACACAGAAAAGGTAATAGCGGAAGCAAACAAAGCAAGGGGGCAGTCCAGTGTTGTCGTTGTAATACACAAGTGAGGGTCAGAACAAAAATACATAATCTTTAGAGATTAGGGGGAAATAGTCCAATGGGGAAATCCAAAAACACAGTCATAGATAAACAAAGCAAAGATCAAAGATCATACACGGGAAGGCAGTCAGAAAAACACTTAGTAATTGCCGTGAAACAAACAATACCTTGCAAAGAGTCTAACTAAAGACAACATGTGATCAACACACAGGTGGAACCAGTCAATAATCAGGCGATTGCGAATGATAGGTGCGTGGGGGAGAATCCAGAGTCAGCTGATCTCCCAATGTATTCTGGGAGATCAAGTCCAAGTGAGTGTCTTGAGAGGAAGTAGGAAGTGTCTGGTGACTGATTTCCCAGGTGATTCTGGGAAATTGAGTTTGTTTCCCTAGCAGACATGACCGAGACCACCCTTCAAGTCAAAACGGCCGTTATGCGCACGCTCAATTTCCAGTGTCCGGAAAAAAGCAGGAAATCATTGTAGTTGGGGAAAAACCTCATATTTCCATTTTTTAAATTACCCAAAATGAATTGGGGGGGTGGGGGGTGAGGTTTTGTTCCGAACAGTGATATTTAACAGAAAACTAAACAGACGCCTCAACAAAAACACATTGATATTTTTCAATATTATTTGTGTTCACACTTTCCCAGATACCTGCTTTCAACTTTTCAAAGAAATCTGTGGGGAGATTTGTCCACACCTGCAAAGTTCAGCCTTAGACATTGGTTACATTTTCTAGGCTCTGAGGTACCCAGTCTATTGTTCTAAGAACACCAGCAGTTTTTTTTTCCTGTCTTTCTTTTTCCCAAGAATGGCCTCTTGACATCCACACATTCTTTCTTTAAGCCTTGTCATCTCACAGTGGAAGGATGAACAGAAACACCTGTTGACTTTTTTCTTAAGATCTGAGGCAAGAGAGGAGCTTGACTTTCTTCTCTTTCTCAAAGAAGCTTTAAGTACTGTTTATCTGAAGGTGGTAGTTTTAAAGGTCTACCAGGTCTTGCGTGGTTGTTAAGAGTCCCATTTTCTTTTAATCATTTTTTGAACTCCAGTTTTAGAAACCTTTTTTTTTCCCCCACATATTGCATATGCAAGTGGATTATCTTAACCACTACAGATATATCCGAAAAATGTAACAGTATAATTGCAATATTCTCTCCATATTACGCAACTATAAATGGAAAAATTTACAGACAACAAACAGCAGCTATATCAATTCTGGTCAATTGAGCCGTTCGCAGCATCGTTATAATCTTGTGTGTTTACACATAAAGCTCAGCCCCATAGGAGCCCGCACAGAGGCCAGACTCATGTTTAGCTGCTGATTGGCTGCATGGCGAAACCACAGTGGGGGTAATAATGGCTTAATTTAGCACCAGTGAGGCAAGGAGGCGCGTTTGTTTATGAGAGCTGATGGCGGACGATTTAAAAAAAAAAAAAAAAAAAAACGATGCCTGACTTGTAATATATCTTTCTCCCAGGACTGCTCCTCCAGAGAGAGAGAGTGTGTGTGTGTGTGTGTGTGTGTGTGTGTGTGTGTGTGTGTGTGTGTGTGTGTGTGTGTGTGTGTGTGTGTGTGTGTGTGTGTGTGTGTGTGTGTGTGTGTGGAGGAAAGTTCACAGCTTTTAAGTCCATAATTAGGTAATTCAGGTCAATTCTTTGCCCCAGTCTTCACCACAGAGACCCAATAGCTCATTAATGCTTTACACCTAAACTTCCAAAATCCCAAAATCCATGGCTTTCAGTGCTGTTCTGCCCATAAATAAGATCATTTGAAATAAGCGGTAAATTATTCAGCCCAAAGCAGATAAATAAGTTAGATGGAGAGATCTGTTTTCTGTGCTGGAGCGATTGCTTTCTTTTACTTATTCATAGTTTTAACTCTTCGGCTCCGCAACAGAGTGTGGACTGAACAGAGGCTGTCTGTACAAAGCAAGAGAACAACTAGAGTAAACGAGCGTCTGTAGTGTTTCAACTGTTGCACTGTAAAGATTTCATGTTGTGCTTGTACTACAAAGATTGGAATCCGTTGTCACAGTAAGCTGTCACTTTAAATACAATAATGACATACAATGTAAAGGTTAGTGTCACTGCTTTTTCAAAAATTCTAAATAATACAGCTGTTGAGATATAAAATAATCATTCAGGGTAGACTGATGTGAAACAGCAACAACTCAGACTTCTCTTAAATGGCACATCAAACCATTCAAAATCACTTCCGACTCCATTATTTTCAAACACATTTTGTAATGTCTTTTTTTTTTAAACTTCACAACATTCTAATAACTTTAATATAATAATTTTATGCATTCAACCTAATGCATTTTATATCACTGACAGCACTAATCCAAACTTTTGAACAGTAGTATTCAGTACCTGGAAAAACTCAGAGACCACCCTTAAAAACAGTCATTTTTCACAATATATCTTTAAGGAGTTTAAATAAAAGGGAATCCACGTTTCCAAAACTGGAGTTATTATTAAAGAAATTATTTAAAAATAATAAGTTGGACCTCTAACAGCCTGGCTGACCACCAAAATGATCACCATCAGATATTTAAAGCTTCCATCTTTGAGAGAGAGGAGAAAACCAAGCTCCACCTCTTCCACTGTGAAAAGACAAACTAATGCCACAGTTCTGAAAGGATGTGTAGCTCTCAAGAATTCATTAATGAGAAAGGGAAATAGAGAAAAAAAAAAAAAAAAAAAAGAGTAAAGTTTGTTAAGTTAAGCAAAAAATCCCTTGGTGTTCTCCGAACAATGGACCGGTCACCCCAAAAGCCCCGACCTCAACATCACTGAATGTTTGGGATTAATTGGGGGGGTTTCTGTAAATTCTTACGGTCCTGTTGAAACTTTGTCTTTTCCGAAATTCTGTAAAGCTGCTTTGTGACAACATCCGTTGTAAAAAGCGCTATACAAATAAATTTGATTTGATTTGGATTGTGAGAAGCAGTAAATGCAACCAACTTTGGACTTGTGGAAAAATATCCCTGCAGGTTTCAATGTAAAATGAAAGCAAGTTTCCTGAAAATAATGGAAACTGTAAAAGTAAAAGGACACAAGAAATACTGAAAAATACCATATTATTATCATATATATATATATATATATATATATATATATATATAAAAATATTAAATATATGTTTTATGCATGCATTTAATTGCATTTTTGACTGGAAATTGAATGAATGAAGGGTGGTGTCTGACTTTTGCACAGTACAGTATGTCACACACTAACCCAAACTGTGTGGGAGAGGAAAAAAAGTGTCTTGAAGTTTTCGGTGTGTGTGTGTGTATTTACATGTGTGTGCGCATATATGTTCTGTGGAGGGGATTCTGGGTCACAGAGTGACATGAGCCAGCTGTGGAATGCGTCCACACACACACACACACACACACACACACAAACCCCTTCTCCTGTGACAGACACGGGACTCTCCGAAAATAATCGTCTCCCCATAAGGAAGCTGGCCTTCTCCCCCCTCAGCACTGAAAGAAGACCTGCTGAACATTTCATCCCCATCCAAGAACCTTCATAGCCATAAAGCCAGCGATAAAAATTGTTTTCTCTCAATTGTCCAATCTCTATATCCTATCTCTATAAATCAAAAACAACAGAAGTCAAGCATTCGTGACACAGATGTCTGAGGTTCTAAATGTGGCCAAGCATTTTACTACACATTTATAAATCATAATTTCATTACTTAAACTGAAAGTTTACTGGAGCATTTTACCCTTTTTAAAGGATTGCTGTCTTTGAAGACAGTATAGACAGAAAATGAACAGAAATAAAGGAGGAGTAAAGCATTAAATGTGAGACACTGAGTGAAAGCATCAACCCTTAACCTTCAGATGTCACAGTTATCATGAATGAACAAAAACATGTAAGTGTCTATTAATTATCACTCATAACTCAGAAAAAAAGCTGAGGAAGTCAGTGGAAATCACAGATTCTACACATTTTATCTAACCACACGTCTTCATAAGTGGAAAAGGAGTTTTTTTTCCTAGTTCTGCAGGAAGAAAAAACATCCCTTACATTGTTGTCTCTCAACAAAATACATGCAGACTCAAGTCTGTTGAAACAGAATGAAAACAATGCGTCATTCGTTGCATAAGTCACCATAAAATGAAATATGTAATATTGTATGTAATGTAATGTAATACAATTTCAATAGTATACAAAGCGACTAACTCGATCAAAGGTTAAAAGGATTGCTTTCTTTTAAGAGGTGTAAACAGACAAACAGAAAGAAATGAGGCAAAATGTTTGACATTACAAAGGCAATAACCCTTTAAACTGCGGCATTTTTTATGTAATAATCTTTGGACTCATCATTCAGTAACAACTATGAATTATTATGATTATGAAATTAATCAGTAAGGTAATACGGTTATGAAACTGAGGAAATGAAATGTGGACCCACATGCATATCCGTTTACAGTATTACATGACTGGTCAGATTATTCGTATTGCTTCAAATAAGAGGCCACTCGCTCAGTGTTTTGAGCTGGACCTGGTCATCAGCGTGTGAGGTGTTAGCACACTACGCTGGCTGGAAGCTGATGTGTGAGTGTTGACACGCTCTAATATGTTGACAAATGTACGCTTCACAGGGCAGTCAACAACTCCCTAATATATGACAGCGTCCTGTCGAGTGCACAAGGTGGTAGTCGAGGTGGCAGTGTGCAAGTGTGTGTGTGTGTTTGTGTGTGTGTGTGTGTGTGTGTGGGGGGGGGGTGTTCAGGCGTAAGTGTTCTAGCAGGCAGGTAGTGAAGCCTATGAGCGGTTGTAAATCTAGCAACAGGGCACTTTTCAAGCTACGAATACACATCTGTGAGGCCCACACACACACACACACACACACACACACACACACACACACACACACACACACACACACACACACCCCTAAAGACACAGGGAAGTGAGTGTCGACAAAAACACCTGCAGTCAAGACAGACAGACAGACAGATAGATAAACAAATAAACAAGCTGTAGTAAAGGGAGTAAAGAAACACAGTGAAACAGGCCAACATCCACATTACATGCCTCACTAGTCACTTGCCAGTTTTTGCTCAGAACTGTCTTTTGTATTTGGTTCAATTTGCGAGGCCAAGTGACCCATATCTGTCATTAATGTGACCGAACCTGCATCCTGAAGTGACCCGCAAGCACAAATCTAACAGTAATCTCACAAGAATTAACCATATGCCTTACTAACAACAACAAACTAATTGGTAGAATAAGCCCTCGTCACAAATTATTTGCTCTGAACAGCTCTCAGCTGTTTGTTATTAGAGCAAAACGGAGGCAAAAAAAAAAAGGTCAGATGCAAAGTTTACTGGCTAGACTACTACTAGAGAGAGAGAAAGGGAAAGAAGGAGAAATATAGTAAGAGAAATAAAGTGAAAAAGAACTAGTGATATTAAGAAGAAAGAACACAGAGAGAGAGAGAGAGAGAGAGAGAGAGAGAGAGAGAGAGAGAGAGAGAGAGAGAGAGAGAGAGAGAGAGAGAGAGAGAGAGAGAGAGAGAGAGAGAGAGAGAGAGAGAGAGAGAGAGAGAGAGAGAGAGAGAGAGAGAGAGAGAGAGAGAGAGAGAGGTGGATGATATGGATGTGGCCAAGGCTGTCGAGGGTCTACTGAAACATCTGGGAACCATCAAGACCCCTAGAACCTTACATCCCCAAATTCCTTTCTCGCTCTCGCTCTCGCTCTCTCTCCCTCCTCCTCTACTCCCCTCGTCCAGACTGCCCATCATTACTCTCCCTCGTCTGACTCTCTCCCTCTCTCTCTCCAGCAGTCCGTCCTAATCCAAACATATTGTCTAACGGCTTCAAAAACATACTCCCTCGTTTTCCCCCCCTCCGTTCGCCCTGTCCTCAGGAACAGACCCTTTCTTTCATAGAAAAGAAGGGATGGAAGAGAGAGGGAAGAGGAAAAAGACTGAGATGGAGAGGTGGTGTCAGAGGGTTTGCACAGCTTCAGAGGAAAGAAAAAGAGAAAGAAACTGAGGAGAAAGAAAGCAGCTGCCAAGTATTTTAGCAAAGGCACCTTAAAAACAAGAGAGTCCAACAACCCACCCACCCCCAAACACTTCTTTTGTATCCATTTGCCACCATATGATACACTGTCAGTAACAGTAAAGCAAAGACACTCCACTTATACCTTATGATCACATACAAAAACAAACATCCTAAACCTCGGAGGTAGTCTATGCTGAAAGATACTCAACAATGTGCTCAAATCATACTGATGGAGTCTCTCCATGGCCTGTCATCACTCCAGATTTCTTGCTGTTTAAGGCAATAGCCAAGGCATGCATGAAGGAGAAAGAGAGATCAGCACTAACCTGATTTTATCAAGGACTTTTTTGGGGTGAATTTATTATTCCAAGCTAAGGTGATGTCATTGGACAACCAATAACTCCTCAAACTTTTACAGAATGTTTAGGAAATGTACAGTCAGCCAGCTTTGTTTCTTTAGTTTTGCAATGAAGCTATGAGAATAATATAGCTAACAAGTAATGCATGCCAGCATTGTGCAAACTGCTTGCCTCAAACCACTTTAAAAGTTTAAACAGTGTTAAAAGCAGGTTAAGCTAGTAAAACTAATGTTTCAATAGGGCCACTGCTGCTGTTTTTAACGGTGTTTGTTGGTAACAGTTCACCTGAACCTATATCCTATATAACAACATGCCATAAATTTGTCATTGCAGATGTCATAAGCTGTCGTGAGTCATGACAGACTGCATCCAATAACATAAGTTACTGTTATCAGTATATAACTTAACAAAAATGCAAAAATAAGTGTGACATATGCTGCATTATGCCATGTGTCATGACTGTTAATTCTTGGAAATTATAACATTGTAATACTATTGAATACTATGTGACAGTTATGTCAATGTAGCAGCGTTTAAGTAAAGTTGCCTTATAGAAAGCGAAAAAGAGCATGAAAAAAAAAGCTAGCATGTTGACAGCTCAGCTTACCACAGAACATCTTCGATTCTGGCTTAATAAAACACCAACACAAGTTTGGAGGATAATGATTCAAATCCAAGAGAGAAAAAAATGGAGTGTCTGGCATTGAAGGACAAAATTAAACCTGTCCTGACTTGGAATATACAGCCTGATTGAATATTTAATGCTAGCTTAGCAACCAGGCCACAGACCCATCACCAAACAAGTGACTGCAGGGTATGATTTTTAAGCCATCATTTAATGTCATGATTTTGAAATAATAATGTAATGTTGAAATGACCTGCATCATTTGTAAACAGTGCAGTATACCTTATAACTGTTAGAACACCCTACCCTAGTGTCAGTGTTAGGAATAGTCAGATGTTGCAGTGGATAATATATGCACCATGCATATAGGGGAGCATGGTTTAATCCCTATTCAGGCAGAAATCAGAAATATCACTATAATATAGCAATAAAAGTAATGGAGTTGTACATTTTGCATTCACTCCTACAATACAATGCTCTGGATAAAAAACATTTGACACATATATAAGGAAAAAACCTGTGCTGAATGGGAACTGTCTGCTTTAAAAACAAAAGCATTTGCTCAATAAATACAAGGCCAACAGTTATTGAATTGTCATTAGTCTACTTCACAAACATGTTTGACTTCAATATTGTTTTCTTTTGGAAGGAACATTTGCAGTTTTCAATACTGCAATGAACCATTTCGCAATACTCAGCATATCATACATCTTTCAATATCACAATTGAACCGTAGTGGCCCAAGTATTGTGATAATATTGTTGTGAGGCCTGCATTTGATTCCCACCCTTCTAGTTGATGATGCATTAGCTTTAATTGATTGTTAACTACATTAGCCTCTAAAACTAAAGACGTAGATACCAAATATGTACTGGCTGATCAACTACATTTGCAGTTTGATTTTTCCAATCTATTCCTTTCATTCTTTGCAGTTTCCCCTACAGATGTTGCTTAGAAATCGCAAGTTTAAAATGAAGAGATCCTACTGCCGTGATCCAGAATGGGCAAAAAGATGAACAAGGTAGAGGAGAATAACGGGTTTCTGCAACGATCTTTAGAAATGCATCCCTTTTTTTTTTTTTTTTTTTGCATCCATGCCAGGCCCCCCACTGTTTTAGTCACACATACACACACACACACACACACACACACACACACACACACACTGATTCTTGTGTTTTTGTTTTAGGGGAACCCTGCTTGCCATGACTGAATTAAAGGGATTAGCAAGACATCAGTGGTGTTGTTAAAACAAGAAAAAATGCTGAAAACTGTTGGCGAAAACTGACAAAGCTGTTAACGTGTATTATGTTCTTAACATGTTCTCAATGTGTAACATATGTGCATTAATATATTGTCACTGTTGGAACTTAATCATGTATCTCAATTTCTTTATTTTACATCATTTGGAAATGCCAGCTGCCCTTGTGTGAAAATATTGCATGATAAAAATGGCAAAATTATTTAAATTGTAATATTTTACATTAACATACGTGAAAACATGTACTTTGCTTGTAATATTTTGTCCCAATGCCAATTTTTGTTTTAATTATTGCTTATAACACTATGTAGGTAATATGTATCGGACATAAATTAAGAACAAATTGCGTTCTTTCCATCTGTGAAACACAGCAATCACATTGCTCTGAATGCACTGCCAAAGAAATATTTGGAATTTGTGTTTATGCTGACTGTGTTGTTTGTAAATAAATGAGTAAATAAATAAATAAATAAATAAATAAGATACACGCAACAACAATAACAGAGCCTTTACATTGGGCTTAGTGTCAGGGTTCATAGAACCCTAATGGTGAATAGTAATTGCTGCAACACCTCTAATCCGAATATAATAAGGCCATTGCGAAAGCACACACACACACACTCACACACACACACACTCCCTGCCCAGTTCCTGACAGATTCCTTGATTTATGTGTAGCTGCCACTAAGAACGGAGAACAAAATCAATTGGCTATTACCACACTTAGCACCAGGCTGTCACCACCTGGGAGTTGCGTGTTGAAAACAAAAAGGCCATACTGTTGAGAGTCTGTCTGTCTGTCTGTCTGTCTGTCTGTCTGTCTGTCTGTCTGTCTGTCTGTCTGTCTGTCTGTCTGTCTGTCTGTCTGTCTGTCTGTCTGTCTGTCTGTCTGTCTGTCTGTCTGTCTGTCTGTCTGTCTGTCTGTAAGCAAATGTATACTGGTTAACTGCATCTTCACTTCAGATCATCATAAAGATGAAAGCTTTCAGCTAAAAACAAACATAACCTGAAGCACGTTTTGTCAGCAAAGAGGACAGCAGTGGGCTTTAGTTTTGTGTTTTTCTTCAAAATATTCAATTAGAAATATTACACCATCATTTGAAACTACCTAGGTATTGTATAATTATACCACTTTCATAAAAATATCCATTTTATCCAATCTAGCATTTCATAATGAGCCAGTACAAATGGAGTTCTAAGGACTGCGTTATACTTGACTATACAAAACATGGTTTCAGTCCTATAATTTGGTCTATGATCAAAGTCGCTGATCTGCAACTGGTTCACGCCATCATGCTGTGAATGAACTATTATGCTGCGTGCCTGGATCACCAAGTATTCTGTTACGTTTAAGAAAGAACCGGCTAAACTGCTCCTCCATTCGTATTCAAGCAACAGTTTAATAAAGGGTGCTCTGTAAAACTGCAGAACAAATAGTAAAGAATGTGTTGTTAAAATATCTTACATGCTTCAAATGATTGTGATATCTAAAAATCGCCCCCCTGTCTTTTCTGAGGGTCTCTAAATGTACTATTCTTGTTGCTCATGCTATGCATACATACACTATATTGCCAAAAATATTCGCTCATCTGCCTTCATGTGCATATGAACTTGAGTGACTTCCCATTGTTAATCCATAGGGTTTAATATGATGTCAGCCCACCCTTTGCATCTAGAACTGCTTCAACTCTTCTGGGAAGGCTTTCCACAAGGTTTAGGAGTGTGTTTATAGGAATTTTGACCATTCTTCCAGAAGTGCATTTGTGAGGTCAGACACTGATGTTGGACGAGAAGGCCTGGCTTGCAGTCTCCACTCTAATTCATCCCAAAGGTCGGGTTGAGGTCAGGACTCTGTAGGCCAGTCAAGTTCTTCCACACCAATCTCACTCATCCATGTCTATGGACCTTGACCATGCACCAGTGCACAAAGCATGTTGGAACAGGAACAGGCCATCCCCAAACTGTTCCCACAAAGTTGGGAGCATGAAATTGGCCAAAATCTCTTGGTTTACTGAAGCATTAAGAGTTCCTTTCACTAGAACAACTCCTGAAAAACAACCCCACACCATAATCCCCCCTCCACCAAACTTGAAACTTGGTGCAATACGGTCAGACAAGTACTGCTCTCCTGGCAACCGAGCAGACAATCTGCTGGACAAACCCAGATTCGTCCATCGGATTGCCAGACAGAGAAGCGTGATTCATCACTTCAGAGAACACGTCTCCACTGCTCTAGAGTCGTAAGGCGGCACCTTACACCACTGCATTCAATGATTTGCATTGCGCTTGGTGATGTAAGGCTTGGATACAGCTGCTCTGCCTTGGAAATGCATTCCATGAAGCTCTCTACGCTGTTCTTGAGCTAAACTGAAGGCCACATGAAGTTGAGGTCTGTAACGATTGACTCTGCAGATAGTTGGCGACCTATGCGCACTATGTGCCTCAGCATCTGCTGACCACGCTCTCATTTTACATGGCCTGCCACTACGTGGCTGAGTTGCTGTCGTTCCAAGTCGCTTCCACTTTGTTATAATACCACTGAAAATTGACTGTGGAATATTTAGTATGAGGAAATTATTTGCATGGATGAGTGAATACTTTTGGAAATATAGTGCATCAGAATCTAAATTTGTATTCAATAAAATATGTATATTGTTGTACCTTTCCCAAAGTCTCACTTCATTTTTACTAATATGTATTCTTTAACATCAAAAACTCCCACATATAGAACATAGTGTTGATCAGATCAGGCAAATCATGCAATCGATATGGATGTTGCATTGCTAGACAGCTATTTTACACAACCAATGCTGTGCTGCCCCTGAAATTCACACACTAATAATCTGACCACTTGAACAAACTCAAACTTTTTTTTCAAAGGTTTGTTGTTTGGGATGTTCTGAAATCTCACATTCTGATTGGTGGCCCTGAGGCTTTGTTCCACTAATGTCCACCTCACCTCACCTCACCTTGACCTTCTATTCCAAAATTCAGTGCGTGGTAAACGGATGACCACACTTTTATTTTGGGGTCTTTATTCCCGGTGGAAGCCATCTGTGGCATGTTCTATACTGGTGCATAGGGGAGGAAGCAGTGGGTGAGTGAGGTGAGGGAGATATTTTTACGGGCCAATATTTGAGGGGCCTGCCTCAAAAGTCAGGATAAGTTCAGATCAGTTTTCCAGGTGTGACAATGAAGAAAAAAAAAAAAAAAAAAAAGGTGGAAGGACCAGAAAGAGGAAAAATTTAGAAAGATCAGTTCAAGGAAGGACAGTGGTAGCCACATAAACTTGGGGCTGACATGATTAAATTCAATAAAAAGATTTAAAAGGTGTAAATTACAATTTATCTTGACTTTTTGCACAATCTTGATGCACATTTACTACTGCTCTCTCTTACAGCAAGAAAAAGAGCCTCATATGCATGATTTCCTATGTCTTTTAAAAGGCTTCGTATTTTTTTCTGTAAAGTATTATGGAATTGCTATTTTTTGTTTATAACTCAGTTAAGTAATTTTATTGTTTAGAGATTAATAACTAATTAAACTGACTCAACTACTAATTAAAATACTCAATTACTGGCATAATTGACAGTCTTATAAACATGTGAAAGTGGACAAAAGGTTTAAGACCATGAATATTTTGATAGATCAAAAGTTTTGAACTGTTGAAGCAATACCTCAGTCAAAGCAAATAAAGCTGCCATGGCAACCAAAAAAGAAAGCAAAGATTTCATAACTGTCCAAGAACTGTGGCGGAGTTTGTTCACTTGGCTGAATGATTAGATAATTGTGCGTTTTCGGTGCCAACACAGCATCAGAAGTATGCAAAAATAGCTACCAAGCATTACGCTATTCACATAACACATCCTATGGTATGACTTATAGGGACAGCTTCCCAGAACCAGAGTAGGCCTAAACCTGGACTAAAAAGAATTTCTAATGACGATTCACCAAGAGCACTGCAATTTAATCTAGGATTAGGCTTAATTCATGTCTGGGAAACTGGTGAACAGTGTAGGAGTGCTAGAACATACTGATAAATTTCAATATCGTGGCTCCCTAGTGGCAAAACTCTCTAAGCATTGACCCTATATTTGGGTGATTGATGCCCAGTGACGCCACAGCTACCCTTGGCCAGGAATCTAAGGGAGCACAATCTTCGCTCTCCCTAGGTGGATAGGATGCCCCTCTATATCTCTCCATCTCTCAGAGCAATGCAAACATCAACTCAAGCATCTGTTTGCTAATGAAACAGAACTGGCAGTTACCGTTCTCCAAAACTGGGAGAAATGTTTTTTTTAGATATATAAATTAACAAGGTAAAGTAAGATAAATTCAATATCAGCATATTTTTTTTTAAATATATCAACTACTACTGTAACTTTACTACTACAGTTAACTACTATATATGAAACATTTTATTTATTTAGTTTCTTTTATATGTATTTTTAACTGTTCATCAAAATAATGTAAGTAAAAAGAAAATGACCCATCACCTTTTTTTTGTTTTCTATTTTTTTCCCCTAAAACTAAAAAACAGGATTGCTGTAGGACTAATACTGGAATACTGATACACACAGACATCGCCAGGTCAGTTTTAGGGGAGCATTACACCCCACATTCCTAAATATATGCACATTATTATCTATAGTTTCTTCTCGGGAGCCAATGTGTCACCAAATTCACAGTATATTATCATAGTAAGACCCGTCTTTGGGGAGGCGCTGCTGCCGTTCTAACGCAGCGCTGCCTCTGCTGTGCTATTAGAGATTTACTAATGAAACAAAGTCGAACCCCCAGCTCAGCCAATCATATCAGACCTTGTGAGTTATAAGACAATGAACACAGACCTGGAGGAGAGTCTCTGTATTTACTCACTCTGCAAATTAACATCGGTTGGCAACTGTTACAGCTAAAGATTTTGACTTTAGACTTTATTCAAAACCTACAGTATACACAGTGAAAGTAGTTACAGTAGTTACAATATGGATTTGTGGCAAATTATGGTGAGTATAGACGGCTGTGGTGTTTTTACTCAGTTGGTTGTTACCTAGCTAACTTTGGGTTTTTGTGCAGCAAAAAAAAGTGTTTAAGCTAAAACTAACATTAGCCAGCTAGCGGACAAGCCGACTAGTTTTTGAAGATTTTGAAGAAAGTGAGTGTGAGAATGTAAACAAGAAATTTATTATTGGCAGCTCTTTATATTTGTTTTTGTATTTCCCTTCATATTTGAAAACAATGACACCATTTTTTTTTATCATTTATTGTTGTTTATAAAAAGCCAAATGTCAGCGAAAGGTCTGCGTGTAGTGAAGTTATGGAGGTGGCAGCTCAGTCAAAGGCCAGTGAGATGTGATTTTTACCAGCTAAAACAAAAAAAATTAAACTGATTAATCTCATGATTTCCTTGAGTTCTTGTAAATTTGAGTTGAATAAAAACAATGCATTACTAAACATGGAGAAAAGAAACTGAAAGAGACTGGCAGGACTGAAGGAACAGCTCTCATAGAGAGAAGAAGGCAAGGCAAAGTAATTTAAGCTTGCAATTAAAATTAATACTGAACTTGACTGAGAAAATGTTTGTCACTATAACTTTGTCGCCTAGGTTATTAAACATGCCTACAGATCACATTGCTTGACTTCAATACCTTTGCTTGATCTGTGCCTGTTGCAAGTGGACAGACATAGTATTTAAACTAGCTCTACACTTAATGCGACTACAAAGAGGAAGATCTACTGTGTGCCAATTTGACCAATTGTTGCTTTCTAAAAGTTCTATATGAACATTTTGGGTACATTACAGGCTTAGCCCCTCTATCCATAAACCTCTAGTAACATCCCTGCTGGTACAGATGATATGTGGTCCAGCACTATAAAGTAATGTGTAAAAATACCACAATAAAGTAATTCTCACTCTTACCAAATCCTACAAACTTTGGTGAGTTTCTTAATCATCCGCATGCCAAATCATGCACACACATGACAAAGACAAATGCAGCTATAGAGAAGTTTGAAAGGTCCCTCCCATTGCCATGTCCTCAGCATCCCCATATAGGGCTGCAATGGTAGAGAGGGGGTTGTCATTCAGAGGCCATAGCAACACACCCTACCGATCCACCCACCCAACAAAAAGCAGCAAGTCCCACTCAACAAATGCGAGGCTGCCAACTGGAAGACAGAAGGGGTTCGTATCTTAGGAGGTAGCGTGCCATTTCCTATTTTGATCCTGGGAGCTCATCGTTAAGGCTAAACCAGTGCTAGTGCCTTGTGACTGAGGTTAAAAATGGTCTCTTGTGTGAGCACACACACACACACACACACACACACACACACACACATGTTGGCAAGCCAAGTCCTAAAGAAAGATTGCATGAGGCTGCTGAAGGATTCAATCAAGACTTGAAGCCTTGGCTTAAAGACAGCAATTGCAGCCTTTTCTTTATTTTAAGGATGTCTAAACAATACAGGACAGGTAGGCTGCCAGTTTGGAGATTGTGCATCATTATTTGTCATCAATACATAAAAACTGATAGAGATTCACTGGATTTACTGGCAAAAATCTAACCAATTGCTTATTTTATTTGTAATGAACAGTATAGTGATGAACAAAAACAACAACATTTTCTGAAGAATGTTTTCTAAAGACTGTGCCCTTACGGCAGTCTCTACCGAGAAGCAGTCACAAGTTGCTGCCCTTAATTATGGCAATACAGGCCAAACTGGTCAACATATACACAAAACAATTACTCATAAAATAATGGGTTCCATTTTATAGTAAGACTAAACTTAACAGCTTATGAATGGTTTAAAATTACTTCATTAATAGTCATTAACTAGATGATACACACCTTAAAATCAATAAGCGGTTATAGCAGAAAATGAAGCTGTGAGCCCACGTTTATCTATTCTGCTAAACCTCAGATCTTGCGGGTTATCTTACTTCGTCTTTTACACATCTGCTTCACAAGATATCATATTCATCAGATATACCAGTTCACTGTAGCCCTTTTAATATGTGTTATAACTGCTTAATAATGTGTTATCACTTCTTAATCCTGGTATTTATGACCAGATCAATAATTGTTAAACTCACTCATTTTCATAAATAAGCAGAGTCTTATCGTGAAGTGGTAATATTGTGTAAAAACATAAAATGCATCCAAATGTAACCTTTAGCATTAGCTCAAAACTTCTGAAGAAAACGGATGTAAAATAAAAACTTAACAGATTACAATGCTAATATTATTTTGGATTGGCTGTTTATTTAAATATCATATCTGACAAATTCACCATTCACTAAAGCACAGCATAAAGTTTGCTTAAACTATAGGAGTCTGCTTAATTTTGCATCTCCAATATTATTAGTTATTGGCCATTTTAGCCTTCAGATCATTCCTGCTTTAATAGACAGTGGAGATGGATTCAAACTTGATACCAGTAGAGTTACAGCAACACTAGTGTAACATTCAGTAACAGTTGGTCTCAAAAGACTGCTTGGTGTTATAAGGACTACAAATTAGGTGATAAACGTAACTGTTAAAACTGCAGCAAAAGAGCATCATTAAACCAGAGACAGGCTATCAAATCAAACGAGATAGCTTCTGACCAAGGCTACTGGTCACACAGTAGTTAAAAATTAACATTAAGAGCTGCCTTTGATAGGCCCGCTTTATGGCTCCAAGTAAATCTTTACTGCCCGGACCCTGCACACAGGCAATTAGACCCCACTGGAAGAGGAGAATAATGAAGAGAGGATGGAGAAAAGAGAAAGAAGGTGGAGAAATTGTGACTGGAGTCAATCTTTCATGAGGTCACAAATTTGTCACAAATCAGAAAAAGAAGTATTCCAATGTCAATTAACAATGTAGGCGCTGAATTAGAAACAATAAGTTAAAGGTCCTTGAATGGCTCATTGCTTCAAAGGTCAAGCGCTAAAATGCTAATAGGAGCTTTCAAAGGGGTAAGAAGTCTTAAACTGAACATTTCTCTAGCACACTTCATTTATAGTCAAATAGTGCCACTTAAGGCCGTAGCTTACATTAGAAACGCTAGCTGCCCCCTTACAGTAGCTGTGTAGTCTACGCAAGACTGCGAGGCATTTCAGTGTGAAAATCAGCCATTACACGAGTCATTGGCAATTGAGCTAAGTATAAAGAGAGGCCATTAAAGACAGACTGCGTCAAAGCAATCGCCCATTTCAAAATAGCCCAAAGCCAGAGAACAGGGGAGCTACTCGTTCAGAAATACAGACTGTAGTGTAGTAAACAGAGAAAAATGCACAGACTCAGCAGAAAGTCCAATTCTGATGAATCTTTCCTTTGACATTTGGTCTGGAACATTAGAAATGAAATATTCCCATGGCAACCGTTTTAGCTGGTAAAAAAAAAAAAACATTGTAGTTCATTTGAAACATGTGATTTTGAAATAGTGCTGAGCTCAATTCGGCTCAATTAATAAGATATAAGAATAATAGAATAATACAACATACATGAGATAATATAAATAATAAATTTAACTGATTAGGTAAATGAAATGAACTACTTGAAAAGTCTTATCTTGCTAAAGTGAAGAGAAAATGCCCTAAATAGGTGCCAAAAAAAGGTTCTTTGAGCGATACAGTAGAAGAAACACTAAGTTCTTCACACTGACCCGTCTCGCACAGAAACATGGTTCTTCAAAGCACTGAATAATTCTTTAGAGAACCCAAAGTGGTTCTTCTTTGGCATCATGCTAAGGGCCCTTTTTTAAGAGAGAGATGAACCATATGGACTATTGACTGTATTAAGTAATATCTATGTTGCCTAAATTTGAATATATGTATTGTGTACTTTCATTTTTTTCCTATTTTCCTCATACGCTACCTATCAAATAGGACTACTTAGCACACATCTGAGGACAGATATTCCACTAAATAACTTTCAATAAGAAACACATAGTATTTAGTGTGATGTAATGACTGTGGTTCCAACTCTTTTCCAACAGTTTCACTGAAGTCCTAAATGAGTTCTTTTAAAAAAAAAAAAAAAAAAAAAAGGCACTTTTTGCAAATATTGTGCACAATTTGCTAATTCATAAATGCATACATAAGCACCAATTTGAATATTTACATTCATCTAGGAAAACTGAAAAACATACAATTAGTCTACTAGACTGGTGTTGTATAGCTTGTAATTGGCAAATAAAATGTTCTGATTCAGATCAGACTGACTTTAACCGTGCTCAACAATACACTGATCATACTTTACTTTAAAATAAGACACTAAGCAGATCTGAATGAAAAGCTGAGCCGATTTCTGAGAGAGAGAAGGAAGATGAAGGTGAGAGAGGAAGGAGGCAGTGTGAAAGAGAGGCAGCTCTCTAAGAGTTAACTAACTCCTGAGTTTTCTTTACAGCAAGCATCAGTCTGGCTATAGAGTCTGAAAAGTCTGATGGCCCATCGCGCTCTCTCTCTCACTCACACACACACACACACACACACACACACACACACACACACACACACACACACACACACACACACACACACAGTATGTCTGCACCTCAATATTATTTACAGCTCTCTAGTAAAACTAGATGTCACTGCATACAGTCTGCTGTGACTCTGATGGACAGCGAAGGCTGTTTGCTGAAAGCAAAAGTGACACTCCACCAATATTTCTCCTCTTTGACTGCTCTGACTTCAGGATCCTAAGTAGCACAAGGGTGAAAATGTGTAGGCGTATGATAGTTAGTCCTATCATTTTGTCCGAATCCAAGTTATACGCTAAAAAAGACTGGGAGATAATATAATTACAATAATCTGGGATGAATTTTTTTTTTTTTTTTAAAAGTAATTGTAGATGTTTTTGAAGTTCTTACTCATAACTGCTTTCAATTCACAATGGTCATTTGTTTGAACAGCAAAAAAAAAAAATAAGCTTCAGCATATTTGAAAAGGTAAAGAATGAGAAAACAAAATATGTTTATACCGACAAGATATGACAGTAACTTTTCCACAATTGGATACACACATATTATTATTATTATTAACCTCACTAACTTCTAATGCAGAGATGTTGTAAGGTGTCCAAAGCTCTTAAGTGGTACTTGCCTAAATGTGATATTACTTCAATGAAATGGCCCAAAATGTTCATGTTCACCACCATTAGCGAAGCACTAATTAGCGTAAATTAGCATTATAGTGTGCTTTTTTTTTTTTATTTTGGAGGAAGTTTGACATTTAACATTTATGGACCAGACTAAAGGCCTAGCTAATAATTATGATCCACCTCTAGTGAAATGAAATGAAAGACTTCATAGAAGATGAACAAGCAAACTGAAGAAGGGAAATCAACATATTACGCATGCCTTCTGCTTTTATTAGATGTAAATATGGATGGCCGTTGTGGGTACAAATGAACTATAGGGTGTCATGAAACAGTTGATAAACAAATAACAATGCAAAGCCCATTCAAATTAGTATTGTTTGTTTAAGGCTTTAAGGGTCACAAAGAAGTAGACACACACACACATAACCAAAACATATACAGCTTAGGGGTTTAATGGATCCATTATCTGAGGTGTAATCTTCAGACATGAAATGAAGCAGGTTAATTAGTTTTTCAAATCAATGGGTCCGAGTCATTTGTGGAAATTCTGCTTCCGTTTCTCCTCAGGGAATATTGCTGATACGGACACGTGCACCATCAGACGCACCAGTAACAACAACATAACGCTGCTGACGGAATAAAACCTTGTATCTCCATAATGGTAACTTTACATGAGAAGGAAAGAACCTTCAGTAAATGGAACCAGACTTCTTTCCAAATAGGAAAACTTTTGGGCCATTTGAAATTTACACACAATCTAAAGGACAACAGGTATTTTCACATTATCAAAAACTGAAAAAAGATGAAAAATTAAAAGGTACATGTTTTTTTCCGACAGCAGTGATAAGCTAGAAGCACCAACTTTCTGCAGAGTCAATTGCTATAGACCTCCAAACTTCATGTGGCCTTCAGATCAGCTCAAGAACAGCATAGAGAGCTTCATGGAATGGGTTTCCATGGCCGAGAAGCTGCATCCAAGTCTTACATCACCAAGCGCAATGCAAAGCATAGAACGCAGCAATGTAAAGCACCGCCACTGGACTGTAGAGCAGTGGAGACATGTTCTCTGGAGTGATGAATCACACTTGGCAATCCAAAGGACGAGTCTGGGTTTGGCGGTTGTCAATGCACACAGCAAGGTCCATAAAGACATGGATGAGGGAGTTTGGTGTGGAAGAACTTGACTGGCCTGCACAGAGTCCTGACCTCAACCTGACAGAACAACTTGAATGAATTAGAGTGGAGACTGCGAGCCAAGCCTTCACGTCCAACATCAGTGTCTGACCTCTCAAATGTGCTTCTGGAAGAACGGTCAAAAATTCCAATAAACGCATTCCTAAACCCTTGTGGAAAGCCTTCCCAGAAGAGCTGTAGCTGTAATCGCTGCAAAGGGTGGGCCGACATCATATTAAACCCTATGGATTAAGAATGAATTGTGACTCAAATTTATACGAATGTGAAAGATGAGCGAATACTTTTGGCAATATAGTGTATGTTAATAAGGGCATGGATAAATGAAGTTTGTGCACATGTCATTCTTGGTCATTTCATAGAAGGCTTGGAAAGATTGCGAGGTTGGTCAATGACCAAGAATTTGTAAAAGCAAAAAAGAGGCATGATGAATATTATAAGCAAGCTTTAGCAGTGCGGTGGCTTCACGTGTGGCATGACAACTGTGATCAATAAGCTACAGGACATATGTATATACATGTATAATGCCTACATAATAATATACACAGTACTGGCTGTTATTAGGTAAACGTACCTTGTCGCAACATTTATTGGCCGTTATCACAAACACCAACCACATACATTTATAGGTTTAGAGTTCTAGACTGTAGCCCATCTGTTGCTGCACAGTTTATGAGCTTCCCTCCACCGCGCCCATGATGGGACTACTGCTGATCAGATATCATTTGGGTTCTCAGTACAGCAGAGAACCCAATAAAGTAACGGAATGTTAGCATGTGTTACACTGGTATGAGTGTTTCAGGTACAGAACAGCTGCTGAGGTTTCTACACACTGTAGACATTCTGGCCACTTTCTGGCCTCTCATGATTATGAAAGCATTGGTGACAATTATCTACATACAAAAAGTTATGATAAACAACTTGGATTTTTTTCCCCACACTGTATGGAACTATGGAATTTTTTTCCCCACACTGTATGGAACTTGTGCTAGAAGCACAAGCTTAAAATGGCAAAAGAGGCTGATTAGATAGCTTGATTCCTATATGTCAATCATAAGTAGCTCCCCAATGGACGTCAAACAAAGTCCACTCAAACAGCTGCCCTTTAAACGCATTGTAGCACCAGTCCAGAGTTAGGATGTTTGTTTTTTGGCAAGATTTATGTCTCATTTTCTGCTAGCATTTATTTACCTGCATTTGCCTGAACCCAAGGCATTCACATTCTGTTTATTGCAATGTAAACATATGATCATAAAAGCTAAAAACTGTGAAATAACAACTGCAGCTAGCTCAAATAATGGTGATCCGGCAATTATGTAACAGTTGTGACAGGCCTAATAACCACCTTGTTGGCACACCTTGTATATGAACAGTTAGAGACTGTAGCTTTTTCCATGCACATTTTGTGTCAATCATCAGTGGTCAGCGTCTGACCACAGCACCACTGTTGGTTGAATGTTTAGAGTAGTCTGCCAGCCAAAACCAGTGACATTGGGTTGTTTAAAAATCCCAGCACCACCAACATATCTACATCCCAGACGTTTGATGCCTTCAATTAAAAGCAGGTACTCAAACGCCTTTGTCGCAGAAACCCGATCCATGCAGACACACACACACTGAGTTTTTACACCCTGGTGAATTTGCATGGCCCATAAGCATCTCATAGCATGCTATTCTGCAACAGCTTGGAGAGCAACAAAACAAGTCGGAGGAAGAGAGAAATGTAACGCTTCTCACCTTCAGAGTCAGCGAGCTGGCTGGCAGGCCTGTGTCTTAAGGAGGAGCCATTTGAAGAATCAGTCATCCCTGACAGTGCTGTCATGAAGAGACTTAATTAGCTCAGATTAGTTCCCTCCTTAACAAAGCATGCTTTCCTCTCTCCCTTTCTCTTTCTCCCTCGCTCTCTTATTTCAAGAAGAAGAAACTGTCTGTTTACTTTGTTGTTTGTGAAATCTCCCATTATTTTTTTTCATCATATTTTGCAGTCACTATGGTCCTCTGTAGTAGGGCTGAATCGATATGAAAATTGTGTTATTGTTACAGATTTTAATATTGCTATTTATATATTTTTTTTTATTTCTGCAAAATTACATTTTTCACACTGTTAAAATGGTATTGAGATCGATTTAATGTGAAATGGCTCTTTGTAAAGAAACTTGTTATTTACAGTAGTTGTGAGATGAACCAGGTTTCACAATGTCTACACCACAGATATAATTTTATCATCTATCCAAAACCACCAGAGAAATATATGATATTTTTGTACGAAATCTGAAATTCTTATTTGGACACTATTTTGCCTTACTGCATGTACCTCTGCAGCATGAATGTGTTTTAAAAGTATGTTTTAGGCCAAAACCTTCCCAAAACTAATGGAACACAATTTCTCAGACATCAGGCAGTGTATGTGTAACTATTTCATGTAATAACTTTCTGGGAGGTGGCTTTTAGACACATTAAACGCTTCAAATGTCTGGTTCACCACCACTGTGAATGGAGCATTTAAAAGTTAAATCACTATGAATGATGCCGTTTACATCTTAACTATCTAAACATACAATGTATGAAAACGGTGGAATTCCCATTTAAGATGATAAAATACAGTTTTAATTGTTAAAGATTAAACTGCTTTAGTTAAAACACTGCTCTAGTGTCTGATTGCATTGGAAATTGGTAAATATGTTTGTCGTTTCTAAATTGAAATTCTTTTTAAACTCAATCAACTCTTTGGTGAACATGTCCAAATTGAGCTCAAAGTGTCAATATTTTGTGTGGCCACCATTATAATCTACCTCTGCCTTAACCCTCTTGGGCATGGAATTCACCAGAGCTGCAAAGGTTGCTACTGGAATCCTTTTCCACTCCATGATGACATCACAGAGCTGGTGGATGTTAGACACCTTGCGCTCGTTCTCCTTCCACTTGAGGATGCCCCACAGGTGCTCAATTGAGGTTAGGTCTGGAGACATACTTGGCCAGTCCATCACCTTTACCTTCAGCAAGGCAGTTGTCATCTTGAAGGTGTATTTGGGGTCATTATCGAGTTGGAAAACTGCCATGCAGCACAGTTTCCGAAAGGAGGGGGGGGATCATGCTCTGCTTCAGAATGTACACGTTGGAATTCATGTTTCCCTCAATGAATCGCACTCATGCAGCTCCAGACCATGATGCTACCACCACCATGCTTGAGTGCCAAGACAGTTACCTTGGTACTCTGCACCAGGCCACCACCACACCTGCTGGACACCATCAGACCAGGTTCCAATAATCCATATTCTTGGACTGCTTGTTTTCAGCAAAGTTTCCGGTCTCTCTTATGCATCAGCTTCAGAAGAAACCTCCTTCTGGGATGACGGCCATACAGACTGAATTGATGCATTGTGCGGCATATGGTCTGACCACTGACAGGCTGAGCTCCCACTTCTTCAACCTCTGCATCAATGCTGGCAGCACTCATGCATCTATTTTTTGAAGTCAACCACTGATTATGATGCTAAACACATGGACTGAACTTCTTTGGTCGACCCTGGCGAGGCCGGTTCTGAGTGGAACCTGTCCTGGAAAACTGCTGCATGACATTGGCCACCGTGCTATAGCTCAGTTTCAGGGTGTTAGCAATCTTCTTATAGCCTAGGCTATTTTTGTGGAGAGCAACAATTCTATTTCTCACATTCTCAGAGTTCTTTGTCATGTGGTGCCATGTTGAATATCCAGTGGCCAGTATGAGTGTATTGTAGCCAAAACACCAAATTTACCAGCCCTGCTCCCCATTCACACCTGGAACCTTGTAAATCTAACGAGTCATATGACACTAGGGAGGGATGACAATTGGGCACAGTTTGGACAGGTTCACTGTGAGGTGTACTCACTTGTTTTGCCAGCTATTTAGACATTAATGGCTGTGTTTTGAGTTATTTTCAGAGGACAGTAAATCTATACTGCTATATAAAGCTACAAAAAAGTAAGCTAAGCCTGTTAAACCCATTTACATAAAATAGTATGAACCAGTGTTTGAGTTGTGAAGCTGTAGGCTACACAAACTTGACTAAAGACCTTTGCAATAGAATGCGTTAAAGTACTTCGTGGTCAAGAGAATAAATAACAGTACATAACCTAGGCTACTTGTTGAGGAATAAATTTGAAAATGAATCGGTTTACAAAGAGAAATACCAATACTTACTATTACTTCAAACAAGCAGTGGCAAAAAATGTATGAACTTGGAGGTAAGGTTAGAGGTTAGACAGACTGAGGCAAGTCTGAGTACAGAAACATGAAGTCCATGACCCGACTCAAATAATACTACAGCCCTAGTTTGCCCTAGCTCTAGTCCAGTGTGCAGAGGCATTTAGATGTTTGGTATTATCTAACTCTTCATAAACTCGCTGTTTTTGAGATAAAAGATACAAGGTGAAATAAGTCATGATGTGACTAGACTAGTAACACTAGCTGAGGTGAAAACACACTTAGCATTTCTTCGTTTATATTAAAGTATTTAGATTGGCTGCCTTTCTGTGACAAGCTATGGAAATGTAGTCTTACATAGTTTAATATAGTTCAGTAATAGTAAGATCCATCCAGAGTACGAGAACCTGGAGCCTTTTTGTTTGTTTGTTTATTGGTTTCTGGAAGGGAGCAGGGTTGAATATTTTTTAATAATGCATTAGAAATTCAAATATAAAATTTAATAGAAATGCCCACTGCTACTGAAAAGTAAATCAATGTCATATCACAGTACAATAGCAGCACATTGCTCAAGTAGCATGAATATCATAGCACGATTCCCATTACTAGCAATTATCCTAACCACAAGATTTCTGATAGTGAATCAACACCCTTGATAAAATAAGACCACGCAGAGTCTAGGCTTGCAAGTGTTTGCCTCACTATTGTGGTCAAAAAAAAAAAAAAAATATTAGTAGGAAAATAACTGCTCCATAATTTCTAACCATCTGCTGGGCCATCAGACCATCAGAGAATAAAGATAGTTTGCAGTTTACACAACTTAATGCAATATCCACTGTGGCCAATATACTAATAAAAAGGGCTCATAGAAGCATTTGCAGATAAAACACAAATGCCTAAAATCACAGAATGCCTCTAACTGACCATGGCCAGTTGTAGAAAATATCAAAACAGAAATATGTACCAAGTACATAGAACAGAGCATCTGTTCATGCATGTACGTGTGTGTACACGTGTGTGTGTGTGTGTGTGTGTGTGTGTGCTCATGGTGTTTGGGTGAGCAATGCTTCTTTGTATATAGCATGAACAACCTCATATCTCCGAAATGGTAACTTTGTTACTGTTACTTTTAATGTAATGTAATAAATAGATTTTAGGCAAGTGTTTTGATATGACAGCAAATGCTTTATATGAAAAGATATTTAGCAGAAACACACATGAAACGGCGCAAAAGTGTTATTCAGTGCATATTCTGGATCATGTCTGTAAGGAATTTCACATATAAAACAATTAATTTATAACTAACCAAAGTCTTATTACTTTCAACAATCTTTCTCCAAATAGTCATAAATGAACACTGGATGGCTACATACAGGCTGGATATTTTGGGGCTGTAGTGGCTGACACACCTCTGCAATAGTGCATGGACCTCAGGAACAGTACCCTTGGACTGGCAGACCAGGGTGGTGGTCCCCATTTTTAAAAAAAGGGGACTGGAGGGTATGTGCCAACTATCGGGGTATCACACTGCTCAGCCTCCCTGGGAAAGTCTATGCCAAGGTGCTGAAAAGGAGACTGACAGAACCTCAGATTGAGGAGGAACAATGCGGATTCCGTCCCGGCCGTGGAACAATGGACCAGCTTTTCAGCCTCTCGCGCACTGTTGAGGGGGCATGGGAGTTTGCCAACCCAGTCTACATGTGTTTTTGGATTTGGAGAAGGCTTACGACCAGGTTTCCTGAGATATCTTGTGGGAGGTCCTCTGGAAGTACTGGGGCTACTACTCCGGGCCATTTGATCTTTGTACTCCCAGAGTGAGAGCTGTGTTTGTATACTCATCATCAAGTTGGACCCTTTCAGTGTTAGCGTTGGGCTCCAGCAGGGTTGTGCCCTGTCTCCACTCCTGTTCGTGATATTCATGGACAGAGTGTCAGGGCGTAGCCCGGGTCAGGAGGGTATTATGTGTGGAGGGCGGAGGGTGGCATCTCTGCTATTTGCAGACGATGATGTACTTTCGGCTGAAACACATGGATGCCTCTAGCGATCACTGGAGCAGTTTGCAGTTGAGTTTGAAGCAGTTGGTGTGCAGATCAGCACCTCCAAATCTGAGTCCATGGTCTTAGCCCAGAAAAGGATGGCATGCCCACTCCAGGTAAGGGGAAAGGACTTGCCCTAGGTGGAGGAGTTTAAGTATCTCAGGGTCTTGTTCACAAGTGATGGGAAGAGGTATCGTGAGATCGGCCGCTGGCTAGGACAGGCGGCAGCAGTAATGCGGTCACTGTACTGGACTGTAGTGGTGAAGAGGGAGCTGAGCCATAAGGCAAAGCTCTCTGTTAACTGGTCAGTCTACATCCCGACCCTCACCTATGGTCACGAGCTGAGCGTAATGACCGAAAGAATGAGATTGCGAATACAAGCGGCTGAAATGAGCTTTTCACAGCGTGGCGGGCTACACTATTTGACAGGGTGAGGAGCTTGGTCATCCGGGAGGAGCTCAGAGTAGAGCCACTACTCCTCCGCATTAAGAGGAGCCAGCTGAGATGGTTAGGGCTATCTGATTCGGATGCCCCCTGGGGTTGTCCTAGGACCCGCTGGAGGGATTACATCACTCACCCAAGTTGGCCTGGGAGCGGCTTGGGGTCCCTGGGAATGAGCTGGAGAAAGTTGCGGGGGAGAAGGTCATCTGGGATTCTCTGCTCTCCCAACTGCTACTGCAACCCTATCTGGATTAAGCGGTTAACCACGATGATGATGGATGGCTACATTCCCTACCTACACCATAAGGGCTTGGGGTAATTGTTGCAGAGGACAAAGATAGTTTGCAGTTTACAGAACTTAACGCAGTATCCACTGTGGTCAATGTACAGATTTTTTACATTTTTACGGCATTTAGCAGACTCTTATTCAGAGAAACAATTTGATCATTTTACACAGGTAGGCCAAGGTGGTGTTAGGAGTCTTGCCCAAGGACTCATAGGTACAGTGTAGGGTGTTTGCCCTGGTGCAGGATTGAACCCTGGTCAAGAAGGCATAGAAGGCAGAGGTGTTAATCACTACACTATACCAACTTACAAAACACACAGGCCTAAATCACAGAATACCTCCGACTGACCATGGCCAGTTATAGAATATTCAAAATGGAAATATGTACCAAGTATGTATGATCACCAAAAAATGGATGACAATGACAGCATCAAGATCCATCTAATGCTGCACTGGCAAATCCATCTTCATGCAAGAAGACACACACACACACACACACCACCTACTGCACATCCAAATGTCTTCCTTACCCACACACAAACACCCATGGTCAGTCATGAAAAGGTATGCACACACAGACACGCATGTGCATGCGCACACACACACACACACACACACACACACACACACACACACACACACACACACACACACACACACAGTCAGTCAGTCAGTCAGTCATTCTCATATAGCATGCCTAGCAGGCATGGCCAGGCAGCTTTGTATGAATGTGTGCTTCAGTTGGTAGCCATGTATTTAGCTCTTTGTGGGGACCAAATATATACAAAACAGGCCTAATGGAAAACCTGAAAATGTTGATGTGGTGGGAATATTTGGCTGGTCCTTAAGAGAAAAAATGCTTTTACACCAAAAAGTGGGCATGCACTATGATGGAGGAATCACATCGGTTGATACATCACATCAGCTGATAATTAATCGAACCTATATTTAGGTTCACACCAATATTTCAAACCAATATGTGAAGTATTTATTGTACTCAGAAGCAGATGGCTTTGAGATAAAATCTTTCCATTTTATTAATTTCACTGCATTTAGTGTGTCAGCACTGGCAAATATCAATATGTTGAATCCCACAATAGACATGTAGGCCTGTCACAATTATTACATAATCACCTAATCACAATTATTTGAAATGATTGAAATTATTTTACCGGACTGCAATAGTTCTCAGTTGTTAGATTTACAATCATATTATGCTGCAACCAGCAAAATGTGAATTGGACACATTTACTTTTTCTTGCTTACATGAGCATCTTGGTTAAACAAAAACACCCACTTAGACACACTTAAATCAAGATGGTCACAGCATGTAGTAAAAAAGGGATCATTATTTCATACTGCATCTTTCTGTGATGAAGACTGCACAGTAACAATCAAATGATATATTGTACAGCCCTAATATAGGGTTGTACAATATATTGTAACACAAAGCATTATCTAGCTGCAGTAATACAGAAGTCAATGGAAATACCCACAAAGATATGACTACAAACTGGTGTGTGCCTGTGCGTGTGTGTGAGCAGGGTTAGAGGAATGGGTGCGTCGAAGAGCCCTGGGTGTCCGTATCAATCCGTCACACACTGACAGACGCTTTCCACTGCCTACAGGCCATCGAGCTGACCAGAAGCAGGCCAGAGCCGTCCAGCTGTGTCTGAGCGTCTGTTCATGCGTGTGCGCACGCGCGTGTGCGCTCATGCCCATGTGTTTGGGTGAGCAATGCTGCTTTGTATATGGCATCAACAACCTGCAAATAGGTGTCAAAGATACCTCATATCTCTGAAATGGTAACTTTGTGGGAGAAGTAAAATACTGTTACTTTTCATGTATCGTTATTTAAAAAAAAAAAAAAAAAAAAAAAAAAGATTTTAGGTAATTTTGGACCACTTATTGACAGACGATGCAGTGTAAATTTAAAAAAAAAGTAAAGTGTTTTCATATGCTTCATAGGTCTGTTTATGCAGCGTAAAAGAGTTATTCAATGCATATTAAGGATCATGTCTGTAAGGAATTTCACATATTAAACAATTTACAACTAACCATAGTTGATTACTTTTAATCTCTTTCCAAATAGTCATGATTTAATATTGGACGGCTACATTTCCTACCCACACCACAAGGAGCGTAATTGTTGCCGTAACAACAAATGCTATGCAATCTCTCTCATGACATGAGCACATAAAATACATAAATATCCTAGTTTTTAACTGTGTAATTAATTCTTTTGTTGTTTAAATTGGTTTAAGCACTCTTGGACAAAGAAATTCAAGTTGCTCAACTTCAGGGACTGCAACTAACCAAGAGGTGTCTCAACATCAGGGGATCATGAGCCTACCACAGCTTCCAGTATCAACATTTTGTTCGCTTAAAAATAAAGGCACTCTGTTCACAATGCTTTATATTGGGGGTTTTTTGTTTATATTTTGTTATAATTAATTTGGGTATTAGTAATAAAGTAATTGGTAATTAGTAATTAATAGAGTAACAGTTCTTTCATCTAATTTGTCAACTATTTGATAAGAATGCCACCCAGGGCTGATCATTTCAACTTCCGAAGAACTTCCAGGGCTGGTCTCTGACATGGTTCAAGCTTACTGTCAGTTAAGAGTCCTGATTAAAAACTTTTAATCCAAGCTGAGGCTTAATCCTTATGTAGGAAACTGTCTCTTAATGAAACACTGACTCAGATTTGAATGTAAACCCACACTGATTTGTTTCTGGAAAAATTGGCCCATCTCTCTTAAATTTGTCCTTCAAACAGTTCAGACTTGCTGAAATTGCATTGGTTTCCTGCAGATGGTCTTTGTTCAGCAAGTGGTGTATTTTTCTTTCCTCATGAAAACTCTCAGGCTGATTTGTCAGTGAGCAGACTGACAAATTTGTCCAATTGCGACACTCTTATATCAGCTGTTGTCAACACCGTTCCTGTACAAATTCATTCAGCACAGGCTCTGTCTTTTCTTTCTGAAACCATTATCTCCCCTCCCCTCTGCTTCTGAGTGTGGAATGCAGCAATCCTTCTGTGTGCTTTTTGCCTGCTGCCCCCCTCTCTCTCTCTCTCTCTAGCCCCCCTCTCTACTTCTCCCTCTCTCTCACTCTCTGTTCCCCCTCTCTCGACCCTGTGTCTGTGATGGGCAGCCGGGGGTCCGGCTTCTGACAGTGGACTCAGCAGGGGCTCCCCCCGCCCTGATGGAAGCCACAGATGGGCCTTTCGCGTCACACACACACACACACACACACACACACACACACACACACACACACACACAAATGCACGCGCTCACACACACACACACAAACTTGGACTGAACAAATCTACAAAAATGTTTCATGTATATTTCAGTAATGTAACAATAGAACAAACAGCATATAGTTTTATCATGAATAGCAGGTTAGCTTGGGGCTCGCATTAGTTTCTGGCTATTGCATTAGAATGGGGCAATATAATGAACTGCTTCTGTATCAAATACAGTCCTTTTATAATGTTACGCACTCTGAAAGAACTAAAAATGAAAACTAATATTAATGTAAGGCATATTTTCAGGAACTCATTATTTCTGTTACACCAAAAAGTGTATCAAAGCAAAAAATAAATAAATAAATAAATAAAATTCACATTTACATAAAGGTATAATTGCACTTTCACACATTTAATGCTTTGACTCTCCACAGTGTCCACAGCACTGATCACACACAACAACATGCACTGAAACCCATATTCAAAAAGATTCATAGACACATTTCCTGCAAGTGCAGAGTAACATATGCCCCCCCAACCAAACAAAAAAAGACCGTTCACAGCTTCCACAGTACTCCACAATCTGAGCAGGTCAAAAGCCAGAGTGTACGTGTGCACGCACGCACGCACGCACGCACAGACACACACTCTCACACACACACACACACACACACACACACACACACACACACACACACACACACACTCCCCATCTCTCTCTGTAAGGGTCAGAAGCCAAGTCTCTTGATGAAACTTGTGTTGTGACAGGAAACAAAGGAAAAGAATCCCTCTCGCCCTCTCGCTCTCTCACACACACATACTACCCCCCCACCCCACACACACACCCCCATTTCTCCTCCCTGTCAGAAAGAGGCAGACGTGAGCTGGGAGTCCATGCTGGAGGATCTGGGGGGCCCCCATCTCAGCTCTGAGTAAACTGAGGGGGGGATAAGGGGCTGAGAGGTCCCTCGGTAAAGTGGGGGGAGGGGTTACACAGAGGAGGAAGGACAGAAAACAAAACGTTGGAACATATCAGGCCAGGGGGGAGAGGTCAGCACCAAGCCAAGGCTTTGTTTCTACTGTGTGTATCAGTGTAATTGTGAGACAAAAATGGTCTTATTTGAGTAAGTAGTGGATTTTGAAAGTGCATGTTTCAAAATTGGATTGGCTTCTTAATTCAATTTAGTTCAACAACTAAGATGATCACTTCTTTTTTTTTTTTTAAATAAGACACTGGAGACAGGCATGGGCCAGACTGTAGAAAGCGATGAAATGGCAGAAAAGCGAAATATTGTACTTTAGACAAGTTAAAAATTTACGCAAGAGATGACGTTAGTTAGAACCTCTCAGACTGCGGTACAATCACTTGCCTGAAGTGGCTTTATTATATTCACAAAACTAAAATACAATATAACAAATTTACCAATGATAAGAATTTCACTTCACCATGAATAACATTCACATTCGATTTGTTTCCTGGGCAATGCTGTTTATAAGTAGTAGGCTATGGTTACCAAGCAGAATATACAGCACATATGTCTGTCTGCCCTGCGATGGACTGCCAACCTGGGTGTATCCTGCCTTTCAACCAACGAACGCTGGGATAGGCTCCAGCACCCCCGCGACCCAGAAGGAGAAGCGGCTTAGATGTGTATGTGTGTATATATGCAGTCATATGTGTGTATTTTGAGTGTTTTACAGCAGTTTCAAACAACGCAGACTTCAGAAGTAATGTTCATTTTATAAAACAACAGTACAAGATGGAACAGTGTAGTTAATACAAGTACAGAACAGTGTCAAACAGTTAACCCTATTGAACCAAACATCTGTCAATCCATTCTGATGAAGTGGCAATGCCCCCTTACTCACTTAAATCTGCCCCCAGATTGCAGTTACAGTGCCCTGCACATCCGTGTCAGCCACTGCATGTGGAGTTTTGAGCTACTGTACTTCCATCACTATATAAATGGTGTACAAGGCTTTCCTTTATCATCGGATGCACTGGGATTTTTTCAGCGAAAGCACAAACACTCATGCACAGCACTGTTTCAACTGCGTTTATAATTGAATGAGTTTATCAAAGTCAGGAAAAGTGCGACTGTGTGCTGTGACATTCCTATTTCTGCATTTGCTTGGTCAAGAATGTACTTTGTGTGAACAGAGAAAAAGAGAAAGCAAACATTATACCAACAATAGAGTTGCATGCAAAGGCTGGAACACCCTCTGCTCAATAACATGTTTTTTTTCTGATTTTCTAAGTGAAAATAAGTTGACATACACTATACTGAGAAGATATTAAAGATTTTGAAAAAAAAAAAAAAAAAAGACACAGGCTTCATTTCATGTTTTATTTTTTCCTGCAACATGCAATGAAACGCACAGAAGTGTGTTTACTGCCCAAACTTTTGCATACAACTATACACAAGTATTAAAAGACAAAGTCTTTGCAGTGCAGTTTCCCACATTACTGGTTGCATTTTAGTTTGTTAATGTAGGAGTTTGTAGCTATATAATGAAGAGTTGAATGAGAGGAACATCTCAGGTCTAGTCATAAATAAGTGTTGTACTTGTGTAATCATGTGTTCAGAACATTCGTTCAGTATGGTGTTCTATGTGTACGTGACACTGAATAAGTGTAACTAGTGTTTTGTGTTGGGTTAGCCAGTGTTTATATGGAGCCTAACATTAAAGACGTGACCATAGCTATACAACCACATACAGTCCTGCCGTATTATTTACATGTACGGGCAGTTAGCATGGCCAGTGGTTACAGGCAGCCTTTGCTCTCTGAATACACAGAGGCCTGTTTGATGTGTCACCGGTGTAAATGGAAGTCTTGAGTGACCTATAGGCTTGGACCATGGCTCCCTCTTCCTGTAGGGGCTAAAGAGCTTTTAGCTGCCTTTGATATGGCCAGCACTTCTGTCAATGCCACTGACACATTCACATCCACTTAAACAACTCATTCACTTGAACCACAGCCTGACATGACATCAAACGATACAGCAACTATATCCAAGTTTGAATACATTACGCATACAATACAATATGCTTCTTATTCATTAGTGCAATACTGGCCTTTACAATGCTGATATAGTAGAACACTGCAATAGTAAATCAGCCAACTTATCACTAAGTTCTATAGTTGGCTATAGTTTTAGTTAAGGTTGGCGTCCTATAGCAGGCCCATCTTTAACCATGTCACATCAAGGGTTTACTGATGTAATATACCTTGCAGTATATTGAAGCACAACTGTAATAGGTAGCAATGAAACTGCAATATGGTATTTTACACATCATACGTGGAATATCATAATACTAATAACTACAGTTGCAAATTAATAGAATAGGCTTCATGCAGAAAAAATGTTTGGTAAGTAAAAAGTACTGCATACATTACAATATCGTTATCGTTCAAGTCTCAAAAGCTCAGCATAACACTAGTCGCATTAGGCTTTGGCTTAAATAATGAGCAATTATTTAAACCAGCATGTCATCTGAATAAATGGTCTCCTACAACCTGACTCACTAAATTAAAATACTAAAAACATCAAAGGGAATGGTCACTTTGGGCTATTTTTAGCAGAAGCTGTGGCAAACCACAGCTTGGGGAAAAAAAAGCCATCACTTCTGAGAAGAGAAAAAAAAAAAAAAAAAAAAAAAAAACCAGATCAGTGACATTTTTGGTCTTGTGTCAAAAAGTCAAAAAAATCATGTACTTAAAATAGGTAAAATATTACTGCAGTAAAAGTAGAAGTTCCTCCCGTTAGACCGCCACTTGAGTAAGAGTACTAAAGTGTTTGCCTTCAAATGTACTTAAGTATTGAAAGTAAAAGTTCTAAAAGATTAATTATGACCTAATAATAATAATTATGTCCTATTATTGTTTTTATAAGAGGACTCTTGCTTTATTAAATAATTTTAGGTGAAAATATTCTAGTGTCACTCTTCGTAAGACAATCTTTTAATAGAATATCATTAATTAGACTGAAGCTGACAAAATTATCATAAGCACAAAACACTGAAGGCAAATACTTTCCTTTAGATAGAACAAAGTGGCTCTGAAAGAACTTTATGGTCAAGCAAAGTTTCAGTTTAGGATCCATTTTGCAACTTAGTTACACGTTTAATAAAAACTTGCTTTAAACAAACTCATCACAAATGAGTTTCCTTTACTATATTGATCTGTAGGTTTATGTTCATAAACATAAACTAGCCAAAACTAATTTACTGTAAAATGAAATAGTTTGTCTAAACTCAGAAAAAAGACAGATGACAGTCACAACAGCATATGTGGACATATTTCTATATTGTGCTCTGTTTACACAAAGTTAGGTTAGTTCATCATTTATGTTGAACAGACTCTCCCAAAATTTTGCACTGATGCTGAACCGTGTGCTTGCACTGGGCCGGTATGTCCAACAGGCCAAAACAAGCCCAAAACAAAGTGTGTGCTGTGCCCTGATTGGTGTTCTTGCTTTGCACGTCTTTCATTTTGACATGTTACGTTTTTCTACACACAGAAACCAAAAGGAACGACATATTTTGCTAAATGTAGTGGAGTGAAAGAAAGACATTTGACTTTGAAATGTAGTGAAATGAACGTAAAAAGTCACCTAAAATGGAAAAACTTCAGTAAAGTACAGATACACATAGTTACTGTCCACCATTGTCAAAAAGGGAGGTCTCCCAAGATGCTCAGCAGTGCTCTGTGCGCCCAGCCTGTCGACTCCCATTCACAAGCCCTTCAAACACACCTGATTTCAACTCATCAGCCAATTATCAAGGCCTTCATGGGTTCAACCACAGACAATAAAATAGCCCTCTTGAGTTTTAGTAGAGATCCCAATAAAGTCATACATTGTGCTCTGCTTAACCTACAGAATAGCGTTCTAACACTTTGTGCACAACCATTTACTCATTAACCCGGTCCCTTCTCTCTCAGACACATAGTGAATAAACACCCATCTACTACCACATTTCCTTCAAACTCACAGAAACAGCTCAACAGTTCAAACAACAAACAGGATGCAGAACTATAAGCTAGAAAGTATAGGTTAGGTGTTAGCAATGCTGCCCAAGTTATTACAGACAGCTTACCTCCCCTTTCCACAGTGTTAATGATAGCATCAATGGAATGGGCTTCAATCTGGATGTGATGTTAAAAAAGTCCAAACTTTAAATCCTTTTTGAAGTCACTTGGCTTGGGGTGTTTTGCAGACACCTGTACACTCAGTACTTCCAGTTTACGTGCTTTTGTTGGAGTTTGGATTTTTACATTAGCCCTGAGTGCAGTGAAGACCAGCCTTTCATCTTACACTCCTTTCAGCAGCGCACATAAGCATTTTCACTGACTCAAAGTAAAGAATGGATCAATTTTACCCAAAATGTTGCTCTTCACATGAGCTAAATTCATGCTGGATGCAAGGCCATGGAGATGCAGTTAGTGCAGACGTAGCCACGCCCCCTCTAATTCTCCTCCTACATCTCCCAGAGTGTGAAGGAATTATTAGTATTATTTTAGTATTAAACTGCACTAGCAAAATGTAATGATTCCCTCGCAAAAAGTGCATTCCATCGCAAATGTTTTGAATTCCCAAGCAAGCAAACGTAGGACCAGAAGTGTCAAATGACACTTACGAGGACACTTGATCTCAGTTACAGTTACAGCAACTAACAGCAGAATCATGTTTGATCTTTATATTTCAATTCAAGGTCAACGTGAAATTTAACGAGCTGACCCATGTCTGACAGCTTTTGGAAGAGAGTGCAAACGGTTACATAGTAATGCAAAACATTTACAAGGGAATATATTTTACGCAAATCATTGTTTTTTTTGTTGCTTTGTTTTTTAACCACGGCCCCTTGGGGCCCCTGTAGTTCATTGAACAGTTTGGTAGCGCCGAAAAAAAGCCTATGCTGTTGGCTACTTGATTACCTTGAGCTGAACTTTTTCACAAAAGAGCTGTGCAGGGTGCATAAAACCTGTAGTATTGGAAAATGCCTGAAAATTGAATGAAAGAGTCAATGGTCTTCTCCTGGTCACATGACTGACCACACAGCCAGTGACGTCTAACAAATTTCCTTTTTTGCAGCCTTTATTCCAGACTATATGATTCCATATAGTATTGTAGTGTTCACTGCTATTAACTCTTAGGTTATTTTTGCATAACACTTTGGTATTTTGGTCAATTACATTTACAAATATAAAGTATTCACAGGTCACAGACACATATGCCATGTTATTATAGTTAACATTCAAGAGACCCTGGGATATTCTAATCTGATATTATTTGACATGCAAATGTTAAGAGAATTTTAAGGTCTTTATAAATTTGGCAAATGTTTCTATCAAACATTTACTTAGAACTTGCAAAATTTAGTACATTTTTGCTTATGCAGATCTTGATGACAAGCATCACCTCAGACTCCTTTTCATGTGCTGTATTGCAGGACCATAGTTGGCCACAGCCACGCTATATATAAGGAGAGTCTTGTCTGACCGTTTGCTCTAAGCTACGTTACATTTTGCTTCCTCTGCTGTCAGTGTTAAACTTCCTAGTCTACACAGAAATGAGCCCTTATTGAAAACCTATATAGATAAATGCTGCACAACAATTACCCCAAAATTCATATGTACACAGTATTGAACATGCAACAATTTGTAGCATATTTTAATCAAGATTTCCATAAAGAAACACAGAGCTCCTTTTTTTCTGTTTTCCTTTGCAATAAGATTAGCCAATGTCCTTCTCTCTTGATCAGAACTCAGGCTATTCAGGGGGTCTTTCTCTCACTCTTCCTGTGTGTGTGTGTGTGTGTGTGTGTGTGTGTGTGTGTGTGTCAGAGCCCAGTGGAGCATGAGGCAGCCTCTGGCTATCCACTAAATTAAAGGCCTAATGCGCAATCCTACGAGCTTCTGCAGCTAATGAAATGCGAGAGCAGCGGGAGCTAAAGCTGCAGATAAAGACACCTCTGCCTCTCTCTTTCTCTCCCTCGCTCACTTATTCTTCTTTTCTACACTTTTCTGCCACCTCTTAGCCTAACTTGTGCTGTCATTAGTTGCTGGTTGCATCTTGTGCAGCACGCTATTTACTGTGTGTGTGTGTGTGTGTGTGTGTGTGTGTGTGTGTGTGTGTGTGTGTGTGTAAAAGCTTGTCCCTATGGACCACAGGCAGACTTATCCCACTAACCTTGAAGGCGGACTGTGAACTATAAATAGAGCTTCCCCAATTAGCACTGTTTGTCAAAGAGCTCCCCACCTGACCTAGCCTCTTGTTAGCAGACTAACATCAGAGCCACCAACCCAGTAATAAACCACAACACGTCAAATAACTCAGACACATGCACACAAACACATACACACACCTAGCAGCAGGGGACTTTAGCTGAGCTAGGGGACTGGCTAGTCTGGTGAAAGGTACAAACAAGCGGCTGTTGTGTGGAGTTTGTGTGCCTGTATAACTGACGTGTGATTTACAGCCTTGTGTAAAATTCTTTTTTTTTTTCCCCATTTACGTAACATCCATTCAGAACAGCCATTGTGTTTTGTTATTTTTCATTATTAGAAAAAAAAGCAGAAAACATGTTTAACATAAAATTGGCCTAAATATAATGAACATTTTCTGTGTTTTGTGTGCCCACCCTTAGTGAGTACACCCCTTACAATCTTTTTGGGAGACTTGCCCCAATTTCAGTACCAGTTTTAACAAGCCCTCGGACACTTGGCCTCACCATGTTCCCTCTGTTGCACAGAACTGTAGCCATGTCGTGACAAATTAACCAGCAGTTTTGTCTTAAACTCTGTGCACTTAATGTGCAAGTTAGTAAAATAGTTTGAATTGAATTTGACAAAAGGTGTAGATTGTCAGATATTTTTGTCGATGTCGTTATTTTTGTCGGCCTATAAATTTCATATTGGTCCAACTCTAGTGTGTAATTGTGTATGCATTTTCCTTTTACCCTGGTAAAGACCACCAGATTGTGTTAAGTGGCATTTTTACACATTAGTGAACTAAATTAAGACTGGCTATATCAACACACACACACACACACACACACACACACACACGCACACACCTGACCTTTATGAGCAGGACACAGAAACCCAGAGGGCCATAAGGCTAACAGACAAGCAACGGACAGATAGAAAGACAGGAACAGGAACTGTGCGTGCGTGTGTGAGTGTGGGGGGTTGGGGGTATTCACGGTGGGGGTCATGGAGGATTGGTAGTATTAGAATGTCTGGCGATGACAGTAACAGAGTAAGAGGCAGAGAATATCAATTCTCGTTGGCATGGGTATACACATAAATAAAGATGTTATCTTTCTCTCTTTCCTCTCAGGCTTTCTCTCACTCCAGTACCTCTTTTACTTCTATTTTATTGCTTTCACTCTTTCAATAACCCTCTTCCCATCCCTCTCTGCTATGTGCCTCTCCACAGGCTCAGTTCACACACTGACCTTTCAAAATCTGTGTCTAGTCAACAAAGCAAGCAGTGGTGAATTAGCATGTCTTGAGTTAGTGTTGCTCCCTGTGTTTTGTGGAAATTTAGCATGTGTGCTAGGTAATAGATTTAGCTTTTGAATCTGAAGTGGTTGCTCTCATATTATTACATCTGTATTCCGACTAATTAAGTTACAGAAATAATTACAGTTCTACAACTGTCATTTTAATGCACTACTTCATAGAGAAAATATGTTATGTAAGAATAAACCAGTAGTTGGCCCATGCACTGTCCAGTATAAGAGTACAGCACTGATGTGCCAAACATAATGAGAACTAGCTAAAAAGCTATCAAAAGGGGTTTGCTGCATTCAGAAGATTCCATAATAGGGAACACAGCAGCCTGGGGTTTGTCCCCCAGTGGTGGCAAGTGCACCACTTAAGGTCAATAAGAGTCCTTGGGCAGGACTCATAACACTGTCACCTACCTCTGTAACATGATTAACTGTAAGCCAATCTGAATAAGTCAAGTCAAATTTATTTGTATAGCGCTTTTTACAACTGATGATGTTACAAAGCAGCTTCACAGAATTCCAGTAATAAGCATGTTAAAATGTAATGTATGCAACTATTTTACTGTGAATCCAAATATTTGCAACGATTTGTTAATGCGCATGTTTTAGTGAGATCCTGCTAGTGTGGTTTCATGCATACTAGTTTCCTTTTTCCTACAAGGCACACAAAAGCTACAAGAGCTAATTGCACCTTTCCTGGACAACACATTACAGACAGTTGGGACGGTGTAAGTGCAAGTTTCTTAATGCACAACTGAAAGGAATTTAGGGATTTCATTATTTACAATCCATAACCTTATTAAAAGAGAAATCTCTATGAGTATAAGGCAAGACCGAAAACCCATGTTGAATATCCTTGATCTTCATTTACTCAGATGGCACAGCATTAAAAACTGACGTGCTTCTGTAATGAATATAATCACATGGGTTCAGGAATATTTCAGAAAACTCATCAGTAAACATAGTTCACTGCTTCTACAAATGTAAGTTAAGACTCCACTATGCAAAGCAGAGGCCATATATATTAAAAAGATCATATCTTTTTAAGGGACATAGCCGCTTGCTTCAGCAAGACAATGCAATGTCCATTTGTGCACGTTTTAATACAGTGTGGCTACACTAATATAATTTCCAAGCAATTATTCAAAGTTTGAAAAGGAAAGGAAATAGAGGTAAAAATGCTCCTATCGCAGCTTTTTTTGGAACTCTGTAGCCATCAAATTGAGAAAAGAAAAAAAAACAAAACAAAAGTATTTACAAACATCGAAAACATGGCTTTAGGACAAGCGGAGTGAAGTAATGGAAAGTAATCAGGCTGTGCTACTCTAAGATAACAATCCTTTGGATTCTGGTTACAGATTACATCTTTAAACAGGTTATCAGTAATCTTTAATTGAATGCATCATTCAAGCAATCTTCCAATAGAACAGTAGTTCATATAGACACTAGTTCAGTTGAGTTTTCAAGCAGTCCAATGAGCTTCTGAGGCATATAAAACCTTTATAGACTTACCAGTCAAACACTGTAGTTTGGGCCAAATGCACACACACACACACACACACACACACACACACACACACACACACACACAGTCCCTCCCTCATCTATTATAATCTTTTTTGTCATCATCCTCCTCATCTAAGCTCCTCCCCTTTCCTCAGAGATACAGTCAGTTATAGCTGTACAAACACAAACACAGTCACCCACATAGTGAAAGGCAAAGGAGTTTGAAATTCAGAAGTTCTTGAGGTGCTGGGGAATATTTGGAACAGATGCTAAAATTTACATCTGCCATTGCCGTCTTCACGCTTGGTCTCATGTTGCCAAAAAAAGTGAACTTGTTTACTTGTTTCCTAATACAGGTAGTCAACAGGGTTAAAAGCAAAAAGGATTATTCTGGTACTACACTAAGTACTTCACATTTGAGCGGGGAAATTGAGCCTAGGCAGCCCATGAAGCAACGCAATCCATTTTCAGGAAAATAACACCTGCCATGTTATTCCATACATGACTATTTGAGTACATTAAAGATTTGAACCTATCCAAAAATGCGATATATAAATATACAACAATATCAATCCTAATGTGGCAGAGCTACATCATCATATTAATGGTTATCTTGGGAAAAGTTTAGTGCTGCCTTTCCGTTGCCTCCAACCACTGAAATTCAGCCAAAACTAAAATACAGACATCTACCTCAAGGTTGAGTATTAAGCAGACGTCTAGTTGCTGCGTTTTAGATGCAAATTGGAAGTTATCATTAATATGCAAGAGGCATCCTGCAGCTCGGGAGGTGATTTGGAAGTGTTAAGTCATTTAGGCTCATCTTTGGTATTAACCTCCATTCTATACCTCTGCTCTCTGCAATCATCTTTTTTTTTTTCCTGTTCCCTCGTTCTTCGCACATCTGTGGCGTTTTTAATCCCTGCAAACTAATTAAGATTTGAGTAATTATGACTCCTGGCCATTTTTTTTTTTTTAACAGGGTGTGTGGGACTGTGAGAGTTGGATGAGATTTGTCTAGTGTTTTGTGAATGTAAATGTGTTTGAGGTTTGTATTTGTGCAACCAAACGTACATACTTCTTTAAAGGGTTCTTTGGGGCATGCCTGTAGAGGCTCACAGACTACCTTTCTCTCCCTCCCTCTCAGCTCTTTCACGACCCACAACATACCTCAGATTGCTTCAGTCTCTCATGAGAAACAAGGTTATCCATCTCTGGAAACACACTTGAAGCAAGGGTTTGGTTGAAAATTAAAACCATTTATATTTCTACACCATATCCTCTCCCCCCCCCCCCGCCCCCCAAATGTAGCTGATCAGTCACAACACCACTGGTATCCACAGTTTACTTTAGTTTTGCACCAGAATAACAAGCCTAACGAAGCAAACAAATAACAGTATATGGTTTAGCACTGTGCAAACTGCATACCTAAAACATTATTGTCCTGCAGTTAAAAGGTTTCAAGTCTCAAATGGATTTGCTAATGTGATTGCTGACACTGTATGACATACAAGCTTGGGTTCCATGCATTTGTAAGCAATTGTTAGCATTTTAAATAAAAAAGACTTGATGCAGCTGAAAAATATCAAATAACAATTGACAGAATATACATATAGTTTTGGATGCTCTCTTGAAATGAAGTTTCATTCAGAAAAAAAAAAAAAGAAATGCCATAAAAGATGCAATTGCTAAACAAAACTAATACAAATGTGAATGTGTCATTTTACAGATCACATTTGAGTTATTGTACAGCAGGTACAGGTGGAACGACAGAAATGATCTTATTACAGAAAAATATCATAACTCTGATGGAATGCAAACTGTTTGCACTTTGCAACTGTTAAGTAAAAATGGATCCTAATACATAACAGACGTAAACAGTAGTAGCAGACGGCATGCATTTCTCCATTTTTATAAATAGCAGAATGCCATACAGTGTCAAAAACCACATAACCAAGACTTGACATTACTTAAAAACTCGACGCAATACTAACCGGGATGCAAAAGTTTGAAGAAAAGTTTGGTTGATTGTCTTCCTGAGAAAGGTTGACACATCCTCTACATGAACAAACTTAAGCAATGCATTTTTCATTGTAATGCAAAAGCGATAAAATGTCTTTGTAATGTATATATAAAGTAATGTAGACATAATCTAGACATAAAGACATAAATGAAGCATGCAAACATGCTTGACTGCATAAACACACAGCAGGCACACAGCTAGCTCTTGAGTGGTTTAAATCAATAGACTGCCTTAATATAGAACCTGTGGAGGGGAACGAGCATGTGTATGTGCCTCTGCCTGTGCCTGATTGTGTAAGTGTGTGAAAATCACAGTGAAGTAGCCATTTATATGTGATGAAATCATGTAAGTGTGCATTGATGGGATTGTGAATATGTGTGTGTGTGTGTGTGTGTGTGTACAGTTGTTTGAAGCCCTCACAGTGCTGACATGATCCAGACGTCTTTATTTAAAGCTGGTGTTATTACTCGAGCCGCTTGAGCGGGCGATTAGGCCGGTCTCTCCACGCCTCTGCACCCTAAGCCAGCGTGAAGAAGTGCTCTAATCGTTCCTCACCCACCCACCCACCCACACACTTATACACACAGACACACACACGCACATCGTGTTTCAGCCCAACTTATCAACATTGGTCACAGGAGATGCTTGACTATCGATACTGAAAGAAATCTCCATACATGTTTGAAGACAGTTCTTGTTTTCTGTCTGTAAGCCATGCATGTTTAACATCTCTCTGTCTCACAACTCCGTTTACTTGAAATCAGTGACTGGCATGACCATATTTAAAGTACTGTATTGCCAAATACCAGCTGTATTGTGTGTTGATAAAGCATAAGCATTTAAATCTGTTTCAGTCTTTTAGTCAGTCCACACACACACAGGTAACTGAATGCATTCAATGTTGTAAAAAAATGGTAAGTTTATGTGAAAAGCAAACAACAAAAGGAAAAAAAAAAAGACTATTCAAGTCATTTTGAACCATTTCTATTGGTCCATTTATCGCACAACTGTTCACATGGTGTACAGGGCAGCTTTTTCAAATGAAAAAATGAAAAACGAAAATGTTAAAAAGGTTTTGATGTGATGATATATAAAAAGTATTAGTTTGTCTAAATATTTAATGCAACCTTTTTGAGTAAAACAATCTTTCTTATTGGCTCCTGGCACATTCCATTTGCATATTTATTTATTTGTTTCACTTACTCTCTCTGTGTTGTCTTCCCTCTGGCCTACTGTCGCTTGTGTATGCATTGCTCATCTGCTTTTTGTTTAGTGCCCTGTGCCTGATGCTCAGCACTGTTTTATGACAGCTGAGTAGTGCAGAGGCAATTTAGCTAAATGAAGTATATCTAACAAATCTGTTAACTTTTACTTTCATTAGTTAAACAGTTGAATTAACTGAGTACATATTATTCAGTCAAGTATCTTATTATTATATTACTCAGTAAAAAAAAAAGTACCAAGAAGGTACTTTACATGGATGCATGAAACCACTTGACATGAGTGAACCCCTTAAAATCCCAGGTTTATTACATATTAAGGCTTACTATTCGGTAACTAGGCGGCACGGTGGTGCGGTGGGTAGTGCTGTCACCTCACAGCAAGGGTTTGATTCCCCGGCAGGGTGACCGGGGTCCTCTCTGTGTGGAGTTTGCATGTTCTCCTCGTGTCTGTGTGTGTTTCCTCCCACAGTCCAAAGACATGCAGTCAGGCCAACTGGACATGTTACATTGCCCCTAGGTGTGAGTGATTGTGCATGTCTGTCTGTCTGTCTGCCCTGCGATGGACTGGTGACCCGTCCAGGGTGTATCCAGCCTTCCGCCCGATGACCGCTGGGATGGGCTCCAGCACCACCCTGCGACCCTGAGGGATAAGCGACTTAGAAAATTTGTGTGTGTGTGTGTGTGTGTGTGTGTGTGTGTGTGTATTTGGTAACTACAGGGTGCAAACTGCCTGTGTGATTCTTACATTATAGAACTTTGAAATATACCTTTGGGCCTGCCCATGGGCCCTGGCCATTTAAAGTTAAGGTTAACCTTAATTTTACATTTCATTTTCAGCGCTCTAGAAACCAGCACCACCATGATCTCTTTCTTTCTCTCTCCCTCCCTCTCCCTCCCTCTCCCTCTCTCTCCCTCTCTCTCCCTCTCTCTCCCTCTCTCTCCCTCTCTCTCCCTCTCTCTCCCTCTCTCTCCCTCTCTCTCCCTCTCTCTCCCTCTCTCTCCCTCACAGCAGAAGCTCCTCAAATCTTGCACCTCTCCTTGACTTTGACACTCGCCTGCTCACAGCTCCCTCATCACTGTTCCCCTAGTGCAGAGAGCAGACCCCAGGGCAGCAGCACCGCCGGCCCGGGACGTCTTAACGCCTGTATGTCAGACCCCCACCTCCCCTCCCCTCCTCTCTTCCTTGGGGTGCGCTCCCTCCCTCCATCCATCCCTCGCTCCACTCTTCCTCACCCCTGGCTCTGTCCCATCCCTTCCAATTACAGCCATGCTGCTGCCTTTGAACGCGCTCGGAGCAGACGGGAGGAATCACGGAGGTCAGGCCGCAGATGGAAGAGCGAGAGGGGTGAAAGAAAGGAGGGAGGAGGGAGGGGGTGAGCAAGAAAGAGAGAAAGAGAGAGCTATTTGTGGCATTGACGGTGCTGTGATTGTGGGGGCTTTACTGGCTGGAATCTGGAAGGCTTTCAGAGACTGGGACCATAGAGCCTAATAAGGAGCAACTGTTTCAACAATAAAGAGAGAGAGGGAGAGAGGGAGAGAGAGTTAAAAATGGGAATCAGACGAAAGTATGGGAAGGAAAGAGCTGCAATTTAAAATGGGTCAGGAATGGTTAGCACACATACAAAGAGAGGGAGCAGTGAAGAAATGGAGATCATATCTGTTCTGTATTTAGACTTTGATCTCCGAGTGAACACCTTTGCCGTTTTTCATTTAATTTATCTAGTCTTTCATCGCAGTCCCACCCCTACAACATCAACACGGGAAAAGAAGGAGCAATTGACTTATCCAAGCTCCACCCACAAATCTGTTTGTAATTCTTAGGTACTGTTGTGGTTTTTGTCGCTGAGTAGATTCTTTTGTAATGGTGCATATGACTAGTGCTACTGGGAAAATCTTGCCTGAAGCTGGTAAACTTAGG